>NC_056514.1:39595302-39605603 GCF_014905685.2 Nematolebias whitei | reverse complement strand
GACAGTGGTTTCGACATGTCCAGAGGAGGGACAGTGGTTTCGACATGTCCAGAGGAGGGACAGTGGTTTGGACATGTCCAGAGGAGGGACGCTGGGTATATTGGTAGAAGGATGTTAGAAATGCAGCTGCCAGGAAAAAGACAAAGAGGAGATACATGGACACAGTTAGAGAGGACATGGATGTAGTTGGAGTGAGGACAGAGGACAGAGTGATGGAGGAGGATGTCTCCTTGTGGCGACCCCTGAAGAGGGAACAGCCGAAAGAAGAAGATGATTTATAGTTTATTTAACCTCAGGGAAACACTTCACCTCAGAAGCAGATTTATGAATAATTTGTGGTTCTGATTGAAAAGATGAAGGACGCCACACCAAGAACAGGAAATGATTCAGTAAAAAGCACCAAGAGAACGTCTAGAAGACGTTACAGTCAGTTTACCTTCTCCTGAAGCCAACGGCATCAATCATTCTTTAAAATCTGCACCATGTGATCTTCCTCTTCCTCCCTCTGCCCTTCATCTCCTCCCTCCCAGAAGCCAGAGTTTGATCAGGCTGACGTGGAAAAACTGCTGCAGCTCTTCAAACGTCTGACAGATCCTTCGCCAGGCCTCCTGCTCCCCAGTCACTCATCATTTGTGAACACTTTATTTATCGCCCGCCCACCATCTCGAAGCCTCCCGGGGACACGGGGGTGCTGCCATGTTGAGGAGGTGGCGTGACACGCGAGATAAGTTTGAAATGTTCAAGGGTAGATGTTTCAAAATGCTCGCTTCAGATTCAATCCTCGGCGGTTTGAGAGTTTAGAAGGTGACGGCTGTAAAATCTACGACTCAAGTTTCAAATACCTCGACGTCGGAGTCGAGTCGTCTGGTGTCGACACAGATTTGTGCAGAGAGAAGAGAGTGAGGAGGTTAATGTGGAAATCAACACGACTGAAGAAGAAGTCAAGCCTCCACGTTTAGAGTCGTGATTTTTAATTTAAATTAAAATACGTCTCATTTTAGAAGATCATACGAGTTAGGAACTAACTAAAGCTACCAGCAGGTAACTTTCAACCCATTTCCTGGTGGCTAAAACAATCAGTGGGACCACCTTTACCTGGAATGTACAGGTGTGTGTTCACACAATGCCAAGATGGAAAGATATCAGCATGATCTTCAGCAGAGCCAACATGTGCGCAAAGTGTTTCACAATACAAAAGTTAAAAACAATATAAAAATGCCAGAGGGCCAGTAGGTTAAAAGCCTGGTGAATAAAAATGCTTTAAGATTGTCCAGATGACCTGACTGAAAATTGTTGGATTGTATACCTGGATTATTGAGCATGGACTTTGTTGGTTTTAAGATTGGATTTTGAAAAAAGCCCAGATCAGTGATGACGAAGTTGGTTCCACAGTCTGGGTTCGACGACTCAAACTCATGGACAGCTACTAGATTAGCTAAATAAAGCGGGGTGAGACTAAACTTTAAAAGTGAATAATAAAAGTTTAAAATCTATTTTAAAATAAGCTGGAAGCCAAGAAAGAAAAAAGAAACAGGGGCGATGTGCTCAAAATGAAGCTGGACCTGTTCCAACATCACAACAGAGGTCTGCTACAAGTTGCTATAAACTACTTATCATGTGTAGTTTAGCACGGTGGTGGAGGGCTGATGGTTTGGGCTCCCTGTAGTCATCCAACAGATGAAGCTTGGATGAAACTAGGTCCAACAAGACAATGACTCCAAACACAGCAGCTAATCTTCAGCAGAGCGGGTCAGAAAGTAAAGAAGGTGCTGCAGCGGTCCAGAACAGCCCGACTGAAACGCTGAAGAGCTGTGCAGAAACAAACCTCTGCAGACATCCAACATCTGAACAAACGTAAAGAAGAATAAATCTGTTGTTTAATAAATCATATTCATGGGGAAAAGATTTAGAGCAGTCTTAGCCTGCCTGTGGGTGTAGATTTATGTGAACTACAGGCTCCTTCACCCACAGGAACTAAAACTGTTTTTAATTTTTGCAGCAGCAGTTTGTATCTTTTAGACTGAGCTCCATCTGCAGCTGCCTCCTCTGTAAACCCATCAAAAGCTTCTTTCACAGCGTCCGCCGTGAGCGTGGACATCTACATCCTCTCAGGCGGTAAACAAGCTCGCCAGACACAACCCACGCCGCCACCGCTCACACCCGTTCTCAGATAATCGCTCCGTCCAGCACGGCTCCGAACGCCGTCTCAAAGACACTTCTGCTGCATTTTAAATGGACTGCGGCACTTACAAACTGATTAGTCAGCGTGCAGTTTGCCGTCTTTTTTTTTTTTTTTTTTAATCAAAGAGAACTTGAACGCTCCCAGACTCTGCCCCAGTTATTCTCTCTGTGCACTGCAGTGCGCCCAGCTTCAGAAGACCCCCGGGGAGCACTGTAGTTTAACTCGGACAAGTCGTTTGGGTTTAAAGACAAAAGAACAACGTTAAAGAGGAGGAGTGAAAAAGTTGCCCAGCAGGTAAGAAAAATAAATGCACTCGAGTTAGAAATACCTGCAACTACAGAACGGATGGAGAGAGAGGAGACATGCCTGGGAAGGAGGAATTGCCCATTCTCCACCTTGATGCAACTGTTTACCGTCCTCCGACCGTCACTTCTTTAATCCGTGCACTTTTCTTCCACCGCTCTTCCCTTCTGCTCCAGTTTTCATCCCTTTCCTCTGAAAGCATCCATCTCTGTGATGAGAGTGCAGGGGAGCTTTTAACCATGTCTTACCCCGGCCGCTGAATAAACTCATCTTTTATGGATGCACAGCCCTCCCTCTCTGCTCCTCTTAAAGGGCCTGCACCTCCTTCCAGCTCCTCATCACCATGCCTGGACCTGAAGCTCCTCTCAGCTTTGCTAATGAAAACACTGTAACAGCATCATTAGATGGGTTTGGAGTCTCTGAGGCGAGACGGTAATTGAAGTAGTGAATTCAGTTGTATGTTTGGAACATGCTCCTCGCCTCGGAGGTGAACGCCACAGCAGCAGATAGTTTATCATGTAGTAAACGTGTTGCACGTGTGGTGAAACCAGCTCTTCCCGAGTGTGTGCTCCTGCTATGAAAGGACATAGAGTAAATTCTGCTCCGGCACCGACTGTAATTTAATCCAGTGTGGAAGGTCATGAATTAATGAGACTCAGTGGGTTTGAGTGTAACTGTTCAGGGTCAGAACCCGGGCGTCGTCCATCCTGTGGTACCTGACAAACAAAATCTCCTGAGAGCAAAGAGGAGCAGACGTTTGGTCTCGGAGAACGTGTTTCAGAAAGGAAGCAGGAAAAGAAGAAACCTGACCAGGTAAATCTGTAGCTTTGTGGCTCAATAAAACAATATTTCTGTTTTCTTTGTATTGATGCAGACCTTTAGTATTCGAGTGAACAAAAATATATAAAATTAAAATATTTTTAGTTTATTTTATAAAGATATGATAAAAGAGTACAAACTGGTTTGTTGGTGCTCTTAAAATGTCCAATAATCTTTGTTAGGTCTTATTCAGTACCACAGGTAACTCCAACCTTTACATCAGTTCAGTCTGTTTAAAGAGAACAAACAGGACACTCGTGTTCCCGTCACTGAGGGATCTGAAGAGTAAATGTTTTTTAGACATGAGCGGTTTTTTCTGGACTGGAACTAAACACAGAATGAGATTCTTTGCTTGTCCCAGGCAGCGCAGTGACGCAGTGGTGAAGCCCACTCACCCCCATTGTTTGAGAAAACTATACTTTTATAAAAACTAGAATGGATAGTTTCCTCAAATGTTAGGGGTGGTGGCCATCTTGGATTTTGACATGGCAACCCAATTTTCAAAAATAACCTTTCTTACACCTTTGGTTTGTCGCCACAAACCAAAATGGAAGTCGGCTTATCTTTCAAATTATTGCACTCACAGATGGACAAACAGGGAGATGAAGGGTCCAATTCCCACTTTTCACTCAGCAACAGAGGACAACAGCCACTTGGGTTTGGTTCTGTTCACCACACAGAGAAAGACCAGAGCTGTCAGAGGAGCTCAGGAAGAAGATTGCAGATATCAAGGTCAAGGTGTCTTTATTGTCTTTCACATCACATGTGGTACATAAGGTGGAACAAAACTATGTCCACAGGGTCCCAGTTACATCCAACAAAAATACAAATTGTAAAGAGCCATGTCAAAATTGTCAAAAATCCACGTTGAAGGTAAAGACTACAAGACCATCGTCAGGCTGCTTCATGTTCCTCTGACCACAGCTGAACATATCAGGAAAACTAGAAGGTTTATGGCACTTTATCCCAGGAGTCAACATAAACAGGTTCTGTTTGTCCACAGTGTGTTGTCATCTGACAACCAGATCTCACCTCGACGTTGTCCGGTGGACAACCAAGTGAAATAGACATGAACTAAAGTTCTGCTTCGCTGCCACAGATTTCTGCAATCTGTAAAAATTAAAGCGGGGGGGGGGGGGGGGGGGGGGGGGGGGGACGTATGTTTTGTTGTGGCTGTGTTAAAATCATCTAATCTAATGATGATCCGGGAATTAAAGTGACACTGCTTTCAACCAGTAAACAGAACCAGCATCACAGTTTGACCCAGTCAGAGCAGAGCAGCGCGGGTCGTGGTGTCTGGTACACGGCAGGTGGATCACAGTGTTTCTGACTCAGACAGACTGCAGGTGAGATCAGGGTTTCCTGGACAGAGCTACGTTTGCATTGCACACAGGCGGTGCGGAGCTGAGCTGCTACAATCTCCGCTCCCCGGAAGTGGTGGAGCTGCGTGTGCGAGGGAGGACCTGGTAGGCAGGGTGCTCGGTTCTGTTGGCAGGGCGGCCTCCTTGGATGATGGTGGGGGGAAACACTGCATCTGTAGCAGGGATGCAGATCACCCGCAGCCTTTAAAGCCACAGTTTCAAACTAAACTTGTACATTTTGTTGAAAACTGATCCAAGTTTTAGGTGTTTTGGGTCAAATGTGCATATATATATATATATATATATATATATATATATATATGCACATCATGCCATTTTAGCAAGATATTTTAGCTCAAGATTTGTCAAAACCACTGAGTTGTCAACATTTGTGTGTTTAGGTTGAGTAGCTATGGCAGCCATCTTGAACCAGGGAGATTTTAAAAGTTAATTAGATGTATCTAACAAGGTTAAGTCAGGTCTTCTAGACGAATTCTTTGTTGAAATTAATCAGATGTAGATGAACTTCAAATGATTACTTTGAGACGAACGAGCACCCACTTTCCTGCGGTGGGAAATAATGACCACCGTGACAGGTTGTGACAACATTTTACTGCTTACCGTGCTGTAAATCCAGAGAACCACCTCGTTCATAATCCTCAGCTGTCTGTAAAGCAGACTGTCAGACTCTGGTCTCTGCTGTGCAGAAACATTTTCTGTCTGCTTCAGAACAACGCAGCAGCGACAGAAAACTAAACGTTCATGTAATGAAACACAGACAGTCCTGATTTCTGTCAGATGAGTGGACGCGACGTCGTCTGCTGCTCTGTGACCTGAGCTGACTGCTGGTGAATAAATCATGACGATAAATTAAAGATGGCGCCCACTTGGCCTTCAGAGAGCTGATGTTGGCGCGGTGGTCAAATAATGCTCTTTACAGAATCTTGTACTGTAAATGACTCCCTATGTAACAGCTGGCTCATTTAAAAACACAGAAACATTCACAGCATGTTTGTTAGTTTCTCTGCCTTCAAATCTTATAATTGTCTGAGTCTCATTTTATTAACTGAGATGAGGTAATTATCGCACCGACTCACAGCTCAGCAGGACATAAATCACACCCAAAAACATAAAACTCAATTACAGCAGCGTGAGACGGGAGAAAGGCATAAAAGTAGAGGAAGCACAAAATGAAGGTTCAGCAAAGGTTTTGGTTTCAAAAATCTAAAGTTCTAAATATTAGCTTTTATTTTTAAGCGTGTAAAGAGCGGGAGCTTCATGTAATGAAGACGAGGACTGGAGATGTGATGCAGACAAAACAAGAAGGTTAAAAGAGTAACCTGGAACAAGACAAATACAGTTTTCTGGGCTGATTTTGATTCCAGTAAAGTTCTGACCGTCTGGTTCTGATTTGATCCTTTTAGGCCGAGTTGAAAACTTGGTTCGTCGTAAAACAGTCACCAAAAACAGACAGACACCTTTGGCCAAATTATAAGACTTGTTTAGGTGAATTAAGCTCATGGAATAAAAACAATTTAAAAAGGCAGAACAGTGGCACAGTTGGTAGAGCTGTTGCCTCTCAGTGAGTCACTGGGTCAAGTCCTGGCCCGAGACCATTCTGGGTGGAGTTTGCACGTGCAGGTGCTCTAGCTAAAAAGCTAAAGGCGCCTCTTCCCTCGTGCTGAATTTACGGTGTGAAAAACTTTGTGCCAAGACACGTGTAGACTCTGAAGGTTGTACATTCTGCCAGCAGGATTTAGATCTCGTCCACGCTGAGTTCATCAACTAAAGCAAAAATCGTTTTGATGGTTTTGGTCACCAGATGAGCGGTCCGTGTGTTCCCAATAAATCCAGAGGAGAAAAGGCAGGTAGATGATGAGAAAACTCCAGATTTATGAGCCGACTGATGTCAGGAAGAGCAGTTGCTCTCCTGCTGAAGCAGCTGAAGAATGAACCTGGGAGCTGTGGACGTGCACTTCCTGTAACCTCACATTAAATCACAGAACAGCAAGAGAACCGACAGGTGCTGAGAACCTCAGAAGGTCTGACGTGTCGTCGTGAACCACAGGTGGAAAACATCGAGACAAACTCAGAAATAAAAATAAAGAAGCACCTCCAGCACCAAAACTTCTGTTCAGAGGTGCTGGGTTCTGTTGGCAGGGCGGGGCGCCCTCCTTGGACAGAGGTTGGAGAAACACTGAACTAAATTCAGTTTCAGATTCTCTGGTTCCATCGTTCTCCCTCTGGACTCTGTTTACATCTGAGGATTATTTACTGACTCGAGACTGTCCAAAGTGTCTTCATCCATGTTGGAACGTAAACAAACACGTTGTTGTTGTTGTTGGCAACAAAATGTGACCGATTTCACTCAGTTAGTAGAAACTATGTGGTCGTCTTTAGACAATGAATGAAGCAAATACAGTATACTATTTATATATAGCAATAGCGATATACTATAGTAAAGTATATTGTTACTTTACTTTATCACAGATGATAGGCAAAACTCAAATCAAAAACAAATTAAAACATGCTTATTTTGACAGCCATTATTTTATAGTTGCAAAGTAAGCTGGCACTTTAAACCGAGTCAGTTCTTCCACTCCGCTGAATAAAACGTGTCCAGAGCTGCAAAGGGAGCTGCAACTGCCGGCTCGTGGGCCATTAGGGTTTGAAGGTCAGTGTCTGAGGAAGCCAATGGTTCCTTTCGGTCATTGGATATTTTGCTAACAGACAGAAAAGTGCACATTTGGATTCAGAGCTGCGTTTGGAGAACGATTCAGCATCTCAGTGGGTGAAGTCATGTTTCAGTTGGTTCTTTTTGACAGAAATCAGATTGTCAGACACATGAATTCAATCATCTTATGTTCTGCTCTTTCAGCTAGCATTCTGTTAGCTCAGTTTCCTTAGTTTAGCTTTTAGCTGATGAACTGCTTCTTTAGCTTTAACCTCTCAGCTTTTTCAGCTAATGTCAGAAGATTTAGCTCTCAGCATTCAGACTGTGTCTCAATAAACCGTTTTAAATTTAAATATGGGTCAGAAGAACTCGGCAGCCGACCCGACCCGGGTATAACGTAGCCCACCTTGGTGAAATGCATATCACCCGCTGCCTTACATATAAAGTTTTAAAGATCTCAGTCGATCCATTAGCTCTCAGACTGATGAGGACGACACTCAACAACTACCACAACAAGTCAACATCTGTAATGAGTTCAAGCCACTCTCTGCAGCTGTGGCGGCCATCTTGAATCACTCGGGGACATAAAACCATTTTTAACAGTTTCATTACAGTCCCTGGTTCCTGAGATATTTTGCTAACAGAGAAAAGAACAAACACTGATTACATGATTTCATGGTGCCTGGTGAGGTCACTTCTGTGCATTCAGAGGCGCACACTGCAGTTTTCCCAGCATGCACTGAGGCAGAGGATGGTTGGAGTTAATGTGATTATATTTTTTATCTAAAGACACTTCTGAAGCTCCATTTCACTTTTAAAACAGAAAACTGCAGCAGAGTACATAAATAAATAAACTCGGTCCCGAACAGAAAAAAGGTTTCCAGGAAAAATAAAACGAGCTTTAGAGTTCAAGAGAAAAACTGATGAAAGATTTATCTCCAAACAGAATATAAAATGTTCATTTCACACATTTCTCCAATAAAAGCTTCAATTATAAAACTACAATTTTACATTTAAAAGAAGTCTTCTTTTCCCAGTAATAATAAAATGTATTTGTAGTCTGCAGCATTGCTTTAACTCATTTCCTTCATGTGATTTAAAATGTTACGGCCCCCTTTAATTACTGCAAACAACTAATCAATCAACAGAGAGCAGCAATTTAATCACATTAATTATATGTGACTAATAAGTTCGCCTCAATAATCTGACATCCTGATGCTTCTGGAGGGAAACTCTCTGCCCTGAACACAAAAAAACAACGTTTTCCTCCATTCATGTAATAAAAACAATACATTTAGATCAATCAAGCAAATATTGACGACAGCAGATCAACGTGAAATATAAAAATTATGAACTGCATCAAATACAATCTGGTTTCTTTGGTGGTGATCCAACTCTCATGACCACAGGTGAAGGCTGGAAAGTAGATGGACCAGAAAATCAAGCTTTACCTTTTGGTTCAGCTCATTCACCACCACAGACCAGAACAACACCCTCATTACTGCAGACAAGGTCCCTATCTGTGGCTCCATCTCCTGCTCTGTCCTACTCTCAGATGCCTGACCCAGAGGGATTCTCCCACCTTAGAGGAGCTGACCCTGATCACACACACACTGAAGGTCCAAAGACACCAACAGAACCATCATCTGTAAAAATCTGAGACCAGTCCCTGAAGTTCCCAAACCAGACCCCCTCCTCTCCGGGACTAAAATCCTGTTCATGAACACCACAAACAGAACAAGAGACCAAGGACAGCCATGGAAGAGTCCAACCAGCACCAGGGACAAGCTCCACTTTCAGCCAGGGACGCTTTGGTTCTACAGATCCGGATAGTCCAGAAAGACCCGGGTACACCCAGCAGCACCCACAGACTCCTCCAGATCCAGAATCAGATCTTATCTGTGACTAAAGAAGACAAACTTCTGCAGAATGCAACTTCTTTCAAAGAACTAAATACTAAAATACATAAATAAATAAAAATTAATAAATACTAAAAACTGTCATATTCCCAGAATATTCATATTACTAAAACATTTTACCTCATTTAAATTTTGCTCTCAAATGGTTGTAAAAACTGAAATTCTTTTTTTGTTTTACAATATAAAACCTAAAGTCTAAACAACTTAAAAAAAAAAAAATAAATAAATACAAACTGTAAACCATTAAATAAAAAAAAATAGGTATCTATAATTAAAATGAACATTTTTAATGGTTTTGACGTTTGGTCATTTTATCAAATCTGATATTTCACATATTATTTTATACTAAAATCTTTTAAATTGTAGGTCAATAGTTTCCAAACCAGGTTCCTTCCTCCACTGTGGGTCCCAAAAACTAAACGAGGGTTCTCAATTTACAGAAATTTATTTAAAAAGGGAAGAAAGTTGCTAAAGATTTGCTTTAACAACTATTACAACAAATAAGCATAACAGTTTTAAATTTAATGAAAAATAATATAATCAAGACAGCTTGGATCTTTGTTACGTTATGGATTAAAAGCTGTAAAATGTGACAATTGTTCTTGGCGAATAATTCTTTAATATTTAAAAGTACAAACTCAAACAAGCTTCCCTACAAATGACTTGTCACAGCTGTGATGAATGCCAACAATATCCGTACGGATGTTTCATTAAATATTTAAAACAATTTACTGAAATTTATTTATACTGAAACCCTGTTCGGTCCGAACTATTAATTATAGCTCATTCCTGAGAAACCAGATTCAGTTTTTGTTAAACACAAATATTTGTTGGCTTATTGTAGCCTGTAGTGTCCCTGCTTAAAATCAGGTAAAAAATTTATAATTTAATTTAAATTAAAAATCAAACTAACACACAATAGTGGGGCAGTTAAACCAATAACTGTCAGCACAGCAGGTGTAATTGATGAAAAACTAAGCAACATGCTAACATGGTAAAATCATGCTAACATAGCAACATGCTAACATGGCAAAATCATGCTA
>NC_056514.1:39594991-39595292 GCF_014905685.2 Nematolebias whitei | reverse complement strand
TGCTAACATGGCAAAATCATGCTAATATGGCAAAATCATGCTAACATGGCAAAATCATGCTAGCATAGCAACATGCTAACATGGCAAAATCATGCTAATATGGCAAAATCATGCTAACATACATAGCAACATGCTAACATGGCAAAATCATGCTAACATGGCAACATGCTAACATGGCAAAATCATGCTAACATGGCAACATGCTAACATGGCAAAATCATGCTAATATGGCAAAATCATGCTAACACAGCAACATGCTAACATGGCAAAATCATGCTAATATGACAAAATCATGCTAACA
>NC_056514.1:39590011-39594981 GCF_014905685.2 Nematolebias whitei | reverse complement strand
AAATCATGCTAACATAGCAACATGCTAACATGGCAAAATCATGCTAACATAGCAACATGCTAAGATAGCACCATGCTAACTAAAGACATTTTCCCAGGGCAGCAATTGTTTTTTTATTTGAAGCGTATCCTGGTGGGACACGAAATGGCTTCAGCTTCAGAAAATAAATTGTTTTGGGAGGATTGTTTTATATTGTTGTTGTTTTTTTTGTTTGTTTGTTTTTACTTTTTTTGGATTGACCATAACCTGGATAACTGATGTCAACAGTATGTTAGCTTAGCCGCATGCTAACTTAGCAATACGCTAACAAAGCAATCAAGCTAATAAACGTTCTTACCGTTAGCCGTTTGACCCTCGCGCTCGTTTTCCCGCTTCTCATGTCTTCAAATAAACTGCGTAAAACATAACGTTAAATTTTGGTCAAACCTATAAACATGTTTTGGTTCATAAATCTATATTTAATGTCAAAAGAAAAACGTACAGACGCCTTTGCTTCAGCAAACACCCACATCTAATCATACACCTGTTGAAGTAAACGCTGCTTTAAAAAGTGCACTGATTTTTAAAATTGGTAGCTTAACGGGGGCGGCTACAATCATCCATTCACCCATTTACTATACCCGCCTTAGCATCGTTTAAAATCGGAGCGAGCTGGTGTATATTTTCAAAATAAAAGCGATACTCCGCAGCATTACACGTATTTATTTATTTATTTATCTCTATTTTACCGTTTTCATTTCAGATAATAAATTGTAGAGAAATCACTTGAGTTACAGCCGTTTTGTTGGTTGTGGATGACTCTCAGCTACTCCCACACCAACTTTTATCATCTGTAAAACTTATTGAGTTACAGCCATTTTTGTGTTGGCTAAAGTTAGTTAGCTGCGGCGGCCATTTTGAATTGAATTTCCTCCAGAACATAATCTGCTGCAAATGTTAATCCAATGATTATAATCTGAGAGTTCTATTAAAATCCATCCAGTGGTTCATGAGATATTTTGCTAACAGACAAATAGGCAAATTAAACTATATTGGAGGCTCGCAGTAAAAAAACTTTTGAAAATAAGACTATTCTGAAACACAAAATACTTAAATATGTTAATTTATCAAAAACAAAAGAGTGACAGCTAAGTAAAAAAAAAAATTATTGATAGTCAACCTTTAAAATCGACTTAATTTGAGGTCTGTGACGTGACATTCCATAATTTAAATAACTGTTTTATGAACTAAATAATTCTTATAGTTTCATGTGAGCGTTGTGACCATTAACAGATTAATCAGATTTTATTGCACAAAAAGAAATTAATCATAAAATTAAACTCTGTTCTGAAGGTTTCGTCCCCACTCGTCGTAATTTCCCTCCATCCTCTCCTGGCAGGTGTTAACATCTGGACTCCAGGCCCTGAACAGACTCATCGTGTTCAGATTACAGATGTTTTCTCGTCGAGTCGATGTGGGTTTCTGCAGAGGAAGGAGTTTTAATCCCTGGCAGATTCAGTTCGAGGCCTTCCTGACCCGTCTCCTCTCTAATCTACCTGCCCGTCCAGACCGGAGGAGAAAAAACGGTTGTCATGGCAACGACTCTGCAGAGGAAGAGCTCGCGAACATTTAACCGAACGCGCACGAGCAGAAAAAATGGGAGCAGGTCAGAAGAAGACCAGGGATCATCTCAAGCAGTCTGGGCTCAGAGGACTCGCCTGATTGAGACTAAATTAATTTATAGTTTTTAATCTGGTCAAATCATACTCTTAATTCAACAAGCTGCTCCTAATAATCTGATTAATCTCTAGAATCCATGTTTAAATTGTGAGACTTTTGGTAAAATAATGCTTTTATTTTTGTATACATTCCTTGAAACGATCAGAAACAGTGAATATCTTACCTGTCGTAGATAGCTATTTGGAGAAATAGTTTAATTCTGACCAGATGTCAAATCTCGAGATATTTTACTGACAAAGAAACAGCCAAAAACATTATCACCCATTTTATGTGTTTCAGTGGTGGAAATAAAAGTCCATCCATTCATTTTGGAGCTGGTTCCTGACAGGGACAGAAAGTTTCAACATTTATTTACATTATTGGAGAAAACTCATTTAATAAAATATAAATAATTGTGAATTTGACGTCTGCAACATTTATCAAAATGGTTCCACAGCAGTTAAACAGCTGGAGGAGCGTTTTATAATAATCATCTGTTAACAGGTCGGAGTCTGAAGTAAAGATGGGCAGAGGTTCACCACCCTAAAAACAGAGGACCAGATTCAGAATAACTTGATGATTAGGAATAAGATGATGCTCATAATCTGATCCACAGATTAGAAGAATCTGTTGAAATCTGAGCTCAAAGGACGAGAACCTCAGGGGTCACTGCATGAAAACAGGTCTGGTTCTGGACTCAGGAACTCTTCCACAGGTCTGTAAATACAGTTCATCCACAGATGCTGCTTAAAGCTCTATCAGGCAAAGAAGAAGCCAGATGTGAAGACCATCCAGAACTGTTGCCGTCTCCTCTGGACCAGAACTCACTTCAGACCGAGGTGAAGTCCAGAACTGTCCAGAGATCAGACGGATTCAAATCCGAGGTTCTGTTTGGAAACCAAGAAAGACATCCAGCCTGTTATCAGCTGCCTCTCTGATGGTATGGGGGTGCATTAGGGCCACGGACATGGACAGGTTACACATCTGGAAAGACTCCAATGCAGAATAGTATCTACAGGTTTTAGAACATCTGCTCCATCCAGCAGAGAAGATCCAGGACTGCTGAACAGCTGGAAACCTCCATGAGACCAGAATGGGACAAAACCTCCAACATCTGGTCTCCTCAGGTCCTGGACCTTCTCAGACTGTTAGAAGTCGAGGTTCTTCAGAGGCGTTTGTTTTACCACCAAAAAATAAAATAAAAACTTTGTTCAATATTCCTGTAGTTTCAACATTTGATGTTTTTATTTTGAGATTTGTAAATCGTTAAAATCTGTTTTTATTTACATTTCAAACGACGCGGCAGCTTATTTGAGAACTGTGGCTGTGAAATCAAATCCAAAGAGTTTAAAGAAGTTCCAAGTTGAAATCTTCAGCTGTTCCTTAGAACTCTGAACATTAAAACTAAACTTTCAAACAAACACTGAACTTTCAGAGGCTTCGTGAGAATAAATGTTTTTATTTCGAACAACAACTCTGCAGGAGCTGAAGGAACGTTTCAAGTTTCAGACAAATTCAATAAAGTTTCCTCGCCGACGTTCTTCCTGAGATGTTTGGAGAAAAGTTCAACTTCAGCACGAACAAATCTCCTTTTATTCGTTCATTCATTCCTTCGTTCCTTCGTTCGTTCATTCATTCATTCCTTCGTTCGTTCATTTATTCATTCGTTCCTTCCTTCCTTCGTTCATTCATTTGTTCGTTCGTTCGTTCATTCCTTCGTTCATTCATTCCTTCGTTCGTTCATTTATTCATTCGTTCGTTCATTCATTCCTTCCTTCGTTCATTCGTTCATTCATTCATTCATTCCTTCGTTCGTTCATTCGTTCATTCATTCGTTCATTCATTCCTTCGTTCGTTCATTCGTTCATTCATTCGTTCCTTCGTTCATTCATTCGTTCCTTCATTCATTCATTCGTTCCTTCGTTCGTTCATTCGTTCCTTCGTTCGTTCCTTCGTTCGTTCCTTCGTTCGTTCGTTCATTCGTTCCTTCGTTCATTCATTCATTCATTCATTCGTTCATCCATCCTTTATTTATCCAGGTTAGTCTCACTGAGTCACGAGGACTCTTTTACAACAGAAACCTGTTTTAGACAAACAACAATAAACTTCAGTAAAATGTAAATAAAATAGTGTATAAAACACTAATTTGCAGCTTTGATGTGTTTGAATAAAACAAAGAGTTCCCAAATTAAATAAAAACAGGAGCCAGGCTCAGCGTCCTGCGCTGGACACCTGTCTTCACCGCTCCCAGATGTTTTGAGCAGATGTTCGGTCCTCAATCGTCCCCGTCGGAGCTGAACGTCCGTCTAATGAAGACGGCTGCTCGTTCAATAAATTAAAGGTCCTGACTGAAGGCGGAGCTCCGCCTCCTCCCTTGGCTGCGGCGCGGTGCAGGTGAGGACGGCGGCGCTCACAGAGACACGCAGACACACGGGCGCTTCAGGCACACAGGAAGGATGCCCTTGTTGATCTGGTGGAAGTCCACGAGCTGCAGCAGGTCCAGGAACAGAGTCGCCCCGTCGTCCAGGGTGAAGTACTTCCTGCCTCCTTTCTCGCACTGCAGAGAGGAGGGAGGAGGAGGCGTCAGCAGGAGGCGTTTACCTGGAGGGGGAGGGGGAGGAGGTGGGGGGACTCACCGGGATGACGAGGTAATGTTTGCTCCTCAGCTGGAAACACAGAGTCAGGACGAAGCACTGCTCGTGCTGCTGGCTGTCACGGACCAGGAACATCCTGCTCACACACACACAGGTTACATCGTCACCCGCCGCCTGCTGGCTCAGACTCTTATATCGTCACCCGCCGCCTGTTGGCCTGGAGTCTTACATCGTCACCCGCCGCCTGCTGGCCCTGACTGTTACATCGTCACCTGACGCCTGCTGGCTCAGACTCTTATATCGTCACCCGCTGCCTGAATTCTTACATCGTCACCCGCCGCCTGCTGGCCTTGACTCTTACATAGTCATGCGCCGCCTGTTGGCCTGGATTCTTACACCGTCACCCGCCGCCTGAATTCTTACATCATCACCCGCCGCCTGAATTCTTACATCGTCACCCGCCGCCTGCTGGCCCTGACTTACATAGTCATGCACCGCCTGTTGGCCTGGACTCTTACATTGTCACCCGCCGCCTGCTGGCCCCTACTCTTACATTGTCACCCGCCACCTGAATTCTTACATTGTTGCCCACCGTCTGCTGGCCCCGACTCTTACATCATCACCCGCCGCCTGAATTTTTACATCATCACCCGCCGCCTGAATTTTTACATCATCACC
>NC_056514.1:39584183-39590001 GCF_014905685.2 Nematolebias whitei | reverse complement strand
TGAATTTTTACATCATCACCCGCCGCCTGAATTTTTACATCATCACCTGCCGCCTGTTGGCCCACTCTCACATCGTCACCCGCCACCTGTTGGCCCCAACTCTTACATTGTCACCCGCTGCCTGAATTCTTACATCATCTCCTGCCGCCTGTTGGGCCAGACTCTTACATCGTCACCCGCCGCCTGTTGGCCCAGACTCTTACATCATCACCCGCCGCCTGAATTCTTACATCATCTCCCGCCGCCTGTTGGCCCACACTCTTACATCGTCACCCGCCGCCTGCTGGCCCAGACTCTTGCCACTGAGTTGGTGTTGAGGGTCACTCTCAGCTACTACCGCTCCAACATTTAGCTTAGCGTCTGTAAAACATGACTCGGACGTTTTTGTGACGAGTGGCTAAAGCAGGCTGTCCAAAGTGTGGCCCGCGGGCCATTTGCGGCCCGCGATGTGATTTTGTGCGGCCCACAGCTGCAGTTGAAGAATGGCATCATTTTGGCCCGCAGGCTGCAGACGGTGACGCAGATTTAAGCCTTCGTTAAATTTAATGGTGACATTTTGTAAAATTATATTAAACTTTTAGGTTTAACAGAAAAACAGACAAGAAAAAATCTCAAAATGTGAATATTAGAAACAAAACTGACCTTTGGCTCATTTATCATGTTACTTATTTTATAACCAGATCTTTACGGACTTCTACCAAAAAGGAGACTTTTGGATAATTATTCATAAACTTGTCTAAACGTAACTGAATGTTCAGCTGATTTAAACTTTTAAGCATAAACGTTTAAGACTTAAATGTTTTTTTTAAGCTCAACAAAAAAAAAAACTTGTTTTTACTTTAATGTTCACGAAGCTTTTTATGTTTTGAATCTACAACAATTTAAAAATTCAGTTCCACCAAAATGAGTCACTTTTTGTCCCGTCTCCAAAATACTGCGCGCCTTGTTGTTGACAGTTAAACAGAGATATTTTGCTGACAGACCTGGACAGAGGACTCACCCGTCCACCAGGCCCTGCTTCTCTATCAGCCTCTCGGCGTCTTTTCTCGACGTGCCTCCATGAAACCACGGCTGGCTGCTGTGGACGTCTGCAGACAGAGACAAGACGTCCGTTTGTGGATTTAATAAAGAGACATGTGGACCCGGAGGTCCTGGAGGACCTGGAGGACCTGGACTCACAGGATGGTCTGGCAGCAGAGCTCACGTTGGGCAGGCTGCACCTCAGGGCTTCTCTCCTCTGTCACAGGAAAGACAAAGAGCGAGCAGCAGAAAGGTCAGAGAGCGTCACCTGACAGAGTTCTTCTGGGTCCAAACGGCCGGTTCTGACTTGAAACAGCAGGAGACTGAAAGAGCTCGTTAAAGAAACGTTCCTGACTTCAGGTGAGCCTGAAAACAGCTCCTGTTTACAATCAGGCCTGAACCTTTTCAAAGTTCTAACAGAAGCTCCGCCTCCATCAGCCCCGAGGGTTTAGGCTTCAGAACAGAACAATCCTGACCCGGTTCTACAGTCACTCAAATCGGACCTCGAGTGAACAGATTCCACAGAGACGATATTTATTCAGCAAAAACAAAACGTTAGAGCTGTGGAAGAAAGCCCACTCCAACGCCAAGCAGGAAAGACATCAGCAATGACGTCAGGGAAGCAGCTGTGCTTCAGTCTGTGAAGGTCAAAGGTCATTTCAAACTGGAGCCCATCGAGAGATTACTCACCAGAGGAACACATTTCAGACAGCTGATTCACCCCGAAGGTCAGACTGTGCACTGACTCTGCAGGCCTGTCAGCAGGTCAAAGGTCGTGGCTTCTTCTCTCTCTAAAAACAACATGGCAGCTCGACATTTCATCTGCAGGAACCACAAGACTTCTGGAGCAGAACCAGAGCAGATGCCAGATGTTCACCCAGAACGCACTGCAGCAAACAGCTCCTCCCAGCTGTCAGCACGGAGGTGGAGGCTGATGGTTTGGGCTCCTCTGTAAACACGTGCTCTGGAGTCGTATGCGAGTCCATCTTTTATTTTTCATGTATCCTTTATTTATCCAGGTAGTCTCGTTGAGCCACGAGAACGGTTTAAGGGCCTTGCTCATGGGCCCAGAGTGGGGCGAATGAGGGTGGGGGCAGGTGTGGGTGCTTCACCTACTCCACCCACATTTTTGATGTTGTCGGTACCGGGGCGTGAACCGGCGATCTTCCGATCACAGGCCCACCTTCTCTAACCTCTGCGCCACCGCTCCCCCATCTGTCCAACAAACTGGGCCCAGCAGAACCATGATCCCAAACACAGCAGCTGATCTACAACAGAACGGGTCAGAAAGACCAGAACCAAGGTGCTGCACCGGTCCAGAGTCCAGAACCTGAACCTGACTGAGATGCTGTGATGGGACCTCAATAAACTGAAGCAATGATGGAAAGAAGAGTGGTCCAAAAGTCCTGCAGAACCAGGAGAGACAAATAGGAAACAGCCGAGAGTTCTGGTGCTGAAGGAGGTTCTACAGCTGCTGGACCAGGAGCCGGGACCAGGTTCTGTTCAATAAATGAAGACTCGGGGGAACCTGTTGTTTTTGTTCAATTGAGGTTCAGATCTGAGGAACTTTAGAACCTTTTATTGTGTCCTGAAGGTATAAGCCCAGAACCGAAAGAACAGAACCTTCTTTTGGACCGAGCCGACCCATAAATGTGAAAAGCGAAGTGATCGGTCCTCACCCTCCAGGCCTGACCCTCCTCCCGCTCTGCACTCTGAGCCTCCGTCCGGTTCTGGATGACTCGACCTCCGGCTTTCCCTGAGAAGTCCATGGCCACCAGCGTGTCCTCGGACTTTGACTGCACACACACACACACACACACACACAGACACACACACACACACACAGACACAGACACACACACACACACAGACACACACACAGACACACACACACACACACACACACACAGCTCAGCTCAGCTCTACAGCAGGAACCAGAGGCTCCGTCTCTTTCTGCATCAGGATGAACTCACTAATCTGTCCTGAAGGTTGGACCTCTCCAGGATCCGTGGAGCCGACTGGGACAGCTGGTAGTTGGACTGCAGCTGCTTCCCATACTGAACACACACACACACACACACACACACACACACACACACACACACACCGGACATTACTTCACCTCAGGATCAACAACAATACGAAGATTAGGGCCTTAAACCTTAAATAAACCACCTTAAACAGCCTGAACGCAGACGTCCAACATGTCCGGGTCTGTTCACTGTCGGCACACAGGATCTTCAGGTCCTGAACACGGATCGGACTCCTGCAGGGCTGCACACACACACAACATTTAAAACAAGTTATGCATTTTATTTATTGTTGACTTTGTGTACAAACATTCAGAGAAAAAAAGAACAAATGACAGGGTGAAAGAACGACAGAACAGCAGAAAGAACTTAGAACAAACGGCAGAAAGAACAAACGGCAAAGAAAGAAAGGACGAATGACAGAAAGAACAAAAAAGAAAAAGAAAAGATGAAAGGGTGAAAGAAAGAATTAAAGATCGACAGAGGACAGAAAGAACAAAAGAGAGAACGACAGAACAAACAAAAAAACTAACGAAAGAATGAACGAAAGCACAGAATGAAAGAAAAAAACGACAGAAAGAACAAAATAATGGCAGAAAAAATGACAAAAGACCGAAAGAACAAAAGAACGACAGGAAGAATGACAGAACAAAAGAAAGAATGAAAGAAAGAACGAAAGAAAGAATGACAAAGAACGACAGAACGAACAAAAGAACGAACAAAAGTACAAGCAAACGAAAGGTAAAACGACAGAACGAACGATAAAATGGTGGAACGGACGACCGACCAACAGACAGAAAGAAAGAAAATATAAAGCTGCAATGCATTCTGGGTAAATGATGGAGACTGGGTGCTGAGGTGCGAGCTCTGATCATATTGAATGTTAATTTTGGAACCATCGGAGCTTTAGTTTGAACCGAAGCGAACGGAGAGAAGACTCGGCTCAACTCATGAGAACTTCGGCTGCTCCTGACGAGCATCAGCATCAACACGGTAATGAAGACGTTACGCATCCATCCAGCCATCATCTTCCTCTCGTCCTACTTTGGGTCACGGGGTTCTGGAGCAAACGTAAAGTCCAACTTGGTTCTAACCAGACAACGGAGCAACGCACCACAACACTTGGCACACAAACACACAGTAATCACCGGACTACACACCTACCTGGTTCTACCCCACCGACGGCAGACGTTTGTGGGCGGTGCCTCAGCTTTAGCCTGTTAGCTTTCACGTTAGCTCCAGAGCTAAAATCACAAGTAGATCCTGTTTGATCGTTTCGACCCATATATTGTGCGTAAGGACTAATACGAAATACAACTCGTTTTAGTCTCCACTACAACCAACGAACGTCATCTTCCCAGAATGCATTGCACCGGTAAAACAACGGCGACGTCCTCAGGTGAAACATGTAATAAACATGTACAGTGTGTACCAAGTAATTTGGAGTTTTCATGTGTCAAACAACGTTTAGTAGAATATGGAACAACATGCATCATGTCCAGATATTTTCTTCACGTGAAAATAAAAGCAGGTCTGAATCTTTTTACTCTTTATTTTTTTTGTCTCGACTATTTGAATAATAAAAAGCTGCTGCAGCTTTAAGACATCTAACACCTAAAACAATTATATTCCTGAACAAGTCGTTGCCCTAAAAGAATCTTAAAAACTGACCGAACATTTTCCCCGTTATTATTTTATAAATGACACCAAACAAAGCCCGTGCAGTAACTGAGCTTGGTCTGCAGCATTATGTGGGCGTCCTACAGTACCCCCCCCCCCCACACACACACACACACACACACACACACAGAGAAATGTTAGCGGTTCTGTCTTACCTTTATGCAGAAGGTGAAGTCTGCAGGAGCTCCGTACAGCTTTCGGCCGTTCACCACAGAGTACACGTTCAGATCCTCCAGATCGGCGACGAGCTGCAGGTGTCGAGGCTCCTGGAGCCAAAACACACGAAGCAGAACAAACGTTAAATCGGTCAAACGGACTCTTGAGAAGTTCTGGAAAGCTTCCAGGGTTCTCCAACCTTGGACGAGCCTTTGGTGGAGCTGTAGAGTCCGGAGCGTCGGAGGAAGAAATAAACTTTCTTCCAGGCTTTCCGGCTGGATTCTTTGACGTGCAGGAAGCCCTGGATCTCAGGACACGTCCCGGACCACAGCAGGTTCTGTGGAGCAAACGGTACTTTTTCATTTCTCATCCCAAACGTAAGGTGACCCGTTTCTTCTGGAAACAGGAACCAGAGGGAGGAGAACTCATTTTGACCGTTTATTTTTGAAACAAGAATATGATCTTGTTAATATTTTACACTGAAATGAGGAGATCAGATGTTCTGGACCTCAGACTGAGGACGAGCAGAGTGGTTCTGGTTCTGGTTGTGGAACAGCCGGGTCTTGGTGATAAAGGGGGTCATGGGGGTTTGCCTCTCCTGTCTACATGGGTTCTGTAGACCCGGAGGAGGTTTATGACTGTGTTCCTCGCGGCGTTCTGTGGGAGGTGCCTGGGTCGATTTCAGGCCCATCGGGTCTCTGCAGAACCAGAGCCGGAGCCGCATGCTTGGCTCAAAATCGAGTTCGTTCTCGATACGGACGATGTGGTTCTATTGTCGTCTTCGGGTCAAGACGCTCCGGAGCGGGCATCAGCCGGGACGAGTCAAATTCTCAACCAGACCCCTCCAGACCCCCGGCGAGGTTGGGGGGGGGGGGGGGCGTGGGCTCTGGGTCTGCAGAGACCCCGTGCGCCTGGAACCGGGGGGCGCGCGC
>NC_056514.1:39574703-39584083 GCF_014905685.2 Nematolebias whitei | reverse complement strand
TGGGAGACGGATCAACAGATTCGGGCTTCGTCCTCAGTAATGAGGGCGTTGCTTCGGTCGGTCATGGTGAAGAAAGAGTTGAGTTGAAGGTCTGTCTACGTTCCAACCCTCACCTCTGGTCAGGAGGTTTGGATCAGTGGTTCAGGCATCTGATCGTCATCCGACTCATTTTAGGTCGTTTATTTCCACAAAATTAATATTTTTGTGTAATCCAGTAACTTCGATGTCAGAGACGTGTTTTAATATCGGGGTTATACACGAGTGTTTTCACAATAACTCTGTAAATCTGCTGAGGCTCAGATGTCCCAGTGTGTCACCAGCCTTGAACGCAGCGTGAACCCGGACGTAAGAAAGTCTCCAGTCACATTCACAGGCAAGTTGATCCGACCACAGCAGGTGATTTGGGCATATGTATTTGATAATTTGTATGTGAAGAATATTCCATCCATTATCTTTTATTTTTATTATCCCGCTTCTTCCTTTTTGGCCCATGTCCAGCAATCACTGTGCGAGAGGCGGGGGACACCTGGACGGGTCTCCAGTCCATCACAGGGACACACAGAGACAAAAGAGACAAACAATCATTCTCTCTCGCTCTCATCTACGGACAATTTAGAGTTACCAGTCAGTCTAACATACATGTTTTTGGTCTGTGGGAGGAAACCGGAGTATCTGGAGAAAACCCACGCATGCACGGAGAGAACATGCAAACTCCACCCAGAAATTCAAAAAGCGTGTATACAGATGTTGTTGTACTCTTGTGCGACTACTTTTGATTTATCGTCGTGCCGGGTTACCTGGATGAGTTCTGATGATGTCATCTCTTTGCCGATGTCTGCGCTGTCGGAGATCATGGACTCCGGGAAGAAACGCTGCAACAGGAAGCAGAGTCGTTAAACGTCTTTAAGAAACCGACGCACTTCCTCAGACGGAGACACGGCTCGTCTCTGCCGAGCTTTACGATGGTCCAACGAGAGATGAATCTCGATCGTTCCCGGTTTCTGCGTACCGTTGGGTTCCTGAAGAACTCGTACTTGGCGTAGTTTTTGCAGAAAACAAATCTCGTGTTGTTTTTTGGAGACCAGGTGCCTTGAACATCCAGCACGACCTCGTGGTCCTCCAGACATCTCTCTGCAGACGACAGCATTTAATAAACCAAACCTGAAGTTTCGGCTCGTTTCCGGTTGAACTCGGACTTACCCAGAGCCAGTGAGGGATGGTGCTCCAGGAGGGCCCAGTTCTCCTGGTCCGTGCAGTGAGCCGTCTGGACCAGCAGGTGGCACACGTCCCGGGCCGTGGCTCGTCGAGGAACCCACAGCGATTTGCAGTGGACGTCCTCTCCGTAGACTCTGACGAGCTGAAACGTTCACATCTTGGCCTCAGAGAAAATCACGGCTCAAATCAACACAAGAGTAAAACTCAGGAGGAAGTTTCTGTTTCCACTAAACGATCCTGACAATCCGGAGGTAAAAAAACAAAGGACCAACATTTTAAATGGTTAATTTTACCATTTTTAATGTTTCTATTAGCAGCGGGTCTAAAGATGGATCTTTAAATTTGTTCTTTGAGTTTTCGACGAGGAACTGGTTCATCCTTTGAGCTTCGAACCTTTTTCAAGACCTTTGACTCTGTAAATTTGCCCCTTTTCACAGAAACACTCATTTCTTTGGCCGTTTCATTTTATGGGGAAGAAACAAAAACGCTGAATAAAGTTGAAAATAAAACAATAAAAAGAACAAAAAATTGAAGTATTTGATCCTCAGACTCGACGTGACTTAGTCTTTGGTGAAGAAACTGAAGTGGCTTCTTCTCTGCACAACAATTAATCATTAAACACAGAGACGGAAGACTCTGGACTCTGACGGGACAGCAAAGCTGGGCTTTACCGAAGCACAAAAACACCGACACAAACAGTCTTCTACCTTAAAATAAAATAAAATAAAAAAACTTCTCACAACTTTCTTTCGATGAAGTCATCCTGTACCCTTGCACAAGTATTTCTTCTCTTCCTCCAAACATCAAATCACGTTGGTGCCAACAAGCTGGACTTTACTCTCTTCTGATGCAGGACTTTCTCTCAAACCTTTAGAGGTTCACAGTCAAACTGAAGACAGGCCTGTCCATGTGTCCATGTGTCTTCTTCTTCAGGGAGACCTTCAGTCCATCATTATGTAGCGTTGTACCAATGGTACAAGGAGCCGCAAGAGGAAGGGGGAATGGTGGCTTTAACCACCATGGACTCATCTTCGGCCACCTCAGTCATTTGATGAAACTATACTTTTAAGCAAAATAAGGACTAGTGACTGGTGGCCATCTTGGTTTTTGACATGGCAACCCTATTTTCAAAAGGATCCCTTTATGCTCACAGCATGGACAAACGGATGGACGGAGTTTATTTCCAGTTCCCCTCTTCACTCCACGACGGGGAACAATAAACCTCCAATAAAAATTAGAGACTGGTCATTTTTTTGTAAAAAAGGTCACTCCAGTAGGCGTGTCGAACTCGGTTAACAAAAGGAGCTAACATTTAAAAACTTTGTCTGAGCCAAGGGCCACTTTCAGCTGATACCTGAACTCGAGTCAGATTCCTGAGATCTGTTCTGCAGGTTCATCAACAAAAGTTTGATCCGTCTCACTTGATGTTCTGCTCTTTCCACATCAGAATCAGTAACGACAGAATGATCCAGCCTTCCTTCTGGCTTCAGTTAGCAAGAGAAGTCCACATTAAATTATGTATTTATCTTTTGTTAAGAAAAAAATTAGAAGAAATATAATATTTTACATTTAAATTATCATCTTGGGGGACCAGATTTGGCCCGCAGCTCTTGAGTTGGACACATGTGCTCCAGAGGGAGAATTTACAGTTTTAACTTAAAACCTTGATATATATATAAAGACCTACGTTTGTGAGACGTGTTTTTTTTTTCCCCCAAGTTGTTCACGCATCTTTAACTGATCTCTGAATCAGGTTGAGATGGAGAAGCAGACATAAAAACCTACCACACGTGTAGCAGAAGCAAGTTATTTAAGGTGTCACGCAGGATGACACACAACATCTGTATTCAACAACGTGTTTTAAAACCAAACAAAGACTGTAAACCTGTCGAACCAGGACCTGTCAATAACAAGAGACTGGTCGGACGTTACGCAGATGAAGAACGTTGTTTCAGTGGAAACTTTGACTCTTCGTCTTGTCAAAGTGCATTCAGCTTCTAATGAGCTGAGATAACAGCTGCAGGAGTTCTGATCAGTGCAAGCACAAAGGAAGAGTTTGATTCACTACTTAAAGTCTTTGTTGTGCATTTCAGCCACTAGTTAACACAAGCCAGTGCATCTCTGGTTCTGGTCCCAAGCCCGGGTAAATGGTTAGGGTTGTGTCAGGAAGGGCATCTGATGGAAAACACTTTTGCCACAACTAATATGCAAATTCATAAAGCGAAACCAAACTGGGTCGGTCGAGGCCCGGGTTAACAACAGTCGTCACCGGTGCTGTTGACAAACAGGGTGCAGGAGGAAATGGTGCAACTGTTAGTCGAAGACCACGAGGAGGGAAACGTGTCAGAGGGAGAAGAGGAAAGTGAAGAATGTAGGACTGAGAGTTGTAGCTCTAAATGTGGGGACAATGACAGGCAAAGGTAGAGAGCTGGCTGACATGATGCTGAGAAGGAAGGTAGATGTTTTATGTGCACTAGAGACCAAGTGGAAGGGCAGCAAGGCTCGCAGCATTGGAGCAGGGTTCAAACTGTTTTACCTCGGTGTGGATAAAAAGAGAAATGGAGTAGGGGTGTTCCCGAAGGAGGAGGTGGCAAAGAATGTACACCGAGTGGCCAAAAAAAAGTTGCCACCTGGATTTAAGCGAAGCGAGCCTCCTATTGGATAATTACTCCATGGACGATGATCTTTCAGCTGCAACAAGCTATTTAACCCCAACTGGTGTAATGAGTTGATTCTCTTTTCTTAAACAACCATGTTGAAAGACACATCTCGTGGTCGTGGAAAAGATGTCAGTCTGTTTGAGAAGGGTCAAATCATTGGCATCAAGCAAAGAAAACATCTAAACTACTAAAATTGTGTTAAGAACTGTCCAATGCATTATTAAAAACTAGAAGGATAGTGGAGACCCATCGTCTCCGAAGAAAGAAATGTGGCCAGAAACAAATCCTGAATGATCGTGATCGGCGATCACTTAAACGTTTGGTGAAATCAAATGGAAGAAAAACACCAGCAGCACTCAGGGCTGTGGTTAGTAGTGAAAGGAAGAACATTTCCACACACACAATGCGAAGGGAACTCAAGGGACTGGGACTGAACAGCTGTGTAGCCTTAAGAAAACCACTAACCAGTGAGGCTAACTGGAAACAAAAGGCTTTAATTTGCTAGGGAGCATAAAGATTGGACTCTGGAGCAATGGAAGATGGTCATGTGGTCTGATGAGACCAGATTGACTCTGTTCCAGAGTGATGGTGCATCAGGTGAAGTGATGCACCATCATGCCTAGTGTCTAATCAATAAAAGATCTTGGTGACAAATTAATGCAACACTGGATTGTGACATTGAAGAAGTTTACAGAAACAATGACACAGTGAATGCATGATGTAATCAAAGCTAAAGGCAGTCCAACAAAATATTAGTGTGTGACCTTTTTTTTGGCGAAGCAGTGTAGTAGAGGTGTAAAGAATGTCAGATGGGGTGATGTGCCTGAAGGTAGCATTAGAAGGTCTGATGTTAAACATTGACAGTGGTTATGCTCCACAGGTTGGATGTGATGAGGAGGAGAAAGACACATTTTGGAAAAATCTGGATGAAGCGATAGAGAGTATTACCAGGTAGGAGAGAGTGGTGATCGGAGCATACCTGAACGGACATGTTGGTGAAGGAAACAGAGGGGATGAGGAAGTGATGGGTAGGTTTTGTGTCAAGGAAAGAAACAGGGCGGGGACAACAGGACAGGTATGAGGACAGCAGGAAAGTGATGAGATGTGCTGTAGGAGTGACAGATAGTATCAAGGTGGAGGTGGGAGTGCATCAAGGATAGGCTTCGAGCCCCTTCTAGTTTGCTCTGGTGATGGACCGACTAACAGATGAGGTCAGGCAAGAATCCCCATGGAAGATGATGTTTGAAGATGACATTGTGATCTGTGATGAGAACAGGGAACAGGTGGAAGAGAACTTTGAGAGGTGGAGGTATGCACTTGAAAGAAGAGGAATGAAAGTCAGTCGTAGTAAGACAGAGTCCACGTGTGAATGAGAGGGAGGAGGTGGAACAGTGAGGCTACAAGGAGCAGAGGTCACAAAGGTGCAGGACTTCAAGGACTTGGGGTCCACTGTCCAGGAACATGGGGAGTGTGGTGAAGAGGTGAAGAAAAGAGTCCAGGCAGGATGGAGTGATGGAGACAAGTTTCAGGAGTGATTTGTGATAAAAGGGTGGCAGCAAAGGTCAAAGGAAAAGTTTATAAGACAGTGGTGAGACCAGCTATGATGTATGGTCTGGAGACAGAGACATGGACAAAAAGACAGGAGACAGAACTGGAAGTAGAAATGAAGATGTTGAGGTTCTCCTTAGGAGAGACAAGGATGGAGAAGATTAGGAATGAGATCATCAGAGGTACAGCACAGGTTGAACAACTGGGAGATAAAGTTAGAGAGGACACACTGAAATGGTTTGGACATGTCCAGAGGAGGGACAGTGGTTTGGACATGTCCAGAGGAGGGACAGTGGGTATATTGGTAGAAGGATGTTAGAAATGCAGCTGCCAGGAAAAAAACAAAGAGGAGATATATGGATGCAGTTAGAGAGGACATGGAGGTAGTTGGGGTGAGGACAGAGTGAGATGGAGGAGGATGACTCGCTGTGGAGACCCCTGAAGAGGGAAAAGCCGAAAGAAGAAGAAGAAGAAGAAGATTGTGCATTTCAGGTCGACACAGCAGGATAACCCAGATTTGCTGAAGGACCAGAGTTTTTCTGAGCAGATTCTGCAGATGACAGCCGTTGACGTTGTAATAAATAAAACAAATAATTCTAACGTCTCGAATGTTTGATGCTGGCAAACAAGTTTCACAGAAGCTAAAACTGAGCTGAAAGCTAAAAGTACCAAAAAGCTACTGAGCTGCAAGGTGGGGAGAACATCCACAGTATCAACACTGACCCCGTGTTTACACAACGGCGTTTTTCAGTGAGCACCCCCGCTAAGGACTCGACTGGGTACTCTGAACTGCACAGTCAGAGCCCGTCCTCCGCCCGAAGGTGCAGGGAAACCACCCTCTCATCCACCGGGGAAACTCCAACACAGTCACCAAGTCAGGAAGCTAAGAGTAGACCCAAACCAGGTCGGCACCTCTCACCAGGGGCAACTCCAAAGTGGAATAAGGTCCAGCTCCTCTCAAGGAGATCAGTTCCAGAGCCCATGCTGTGCGTCGAGGTGAGCCCATCTAGATCTAGTCGGCACCTCTCAACTTCACGTTTCTCCGCTAGAGAGGTTGCCTTCCATGTTCCAGGAGCAGCTTTGGTAGGCCAGGGTCAGAGTGCCAAGGCCCCCACCTTCAGCTACCACCCATGGCACCATGCACCGGACTCATACAGCCCCTCCTGCAGGCGGGCCCACAGGAAGGCAAATCCCTGTAACTCCTTCAAGGGGCCCAGTCAACAGGTGCTCAGTGATGAGCACCTTCCCTCGGCCTGGCTCCAGGGTCGGGCCCTGGTAAGCCTCATCTCTAGTTGTCTTCTGTCTCAGGTTACAAGTATACATGTATTTTCTACCCCCAGAGGTGGGGTGTGCCCACCACAGACAGTATGCAGTAGATTTTTCTACGTGGGTAGACAAGTGACAGTTACGACGGTGGATAGCAGAGTGCTGTTTGTGCTGATCGCCCTTTTCAACATGTAGGAGCAACCCAACCTCCACGGTCCAAACCATCGTTGGAATATTCATCATTTTGGAAGGAACTGTTTTCATCCTTGAGTCTGCATGCTCCTCTTGTAAAAAGCCCGGCATCAGTGCTGTCAGATATACAATAATTACCATTTTATAAGAATTTTAGAGACAAGCGTCCCTCCATTTCTTTGCACGTTTTCCAATCACAACACACAGTTCATCTTATAACCTCCCTCCTCTCCTTCACTGAGCTTCAGAGTCAGAGTCAGAGTCAGAGTTTCTTTATTGTCATTCGCACCTCATGTGGTACATGTGGTGGAGCGAAATTATGTACACAGGGTCCCAGTTACATCCAACAATAAAATGTATAAGAAAAACAGTAATAACATCTAAGATATGAACTAAGAAAAACATCAACTAAATATACACTAAGCACTCATAACATAAAACATTGAACATCACCACAAACATGAACATGAGTCTGTGAGCAGATGTGCACGCATGAACACATCAACATTGAAACAGATCAGCAGCAACATGAAACAGATCAGCAGCAACATGAAACAGATCAGCAGCAACATGATATGGTTTTTCACAGTGATTATTCTAGTTAGAGATTCATGAGTCTAACAGCCTCAGGGTAGAAGCTGTTCCTCAGTCTAGTGGTTCTACACTTAATGCTCCTTAACCTCCTTCCTGAGGGGAGTGGGGCAAAAAGTGTGTGTGCTGGGTGGGTGGGGTCCTTCATGATGCAGGTGGCCCTCTTCCTGCATCTGGAGGTGTAGATGTCTGTGATGGTGGGGAGACTGACTCCAACAGATTTCTGTGCAGCCTTCACCACTCTCTGCAAAGCTCCTCTTTCTGCAGCTTGTATAATAGTTTGGGTCAAAATACAATAATTTGAACGCAACAGTACAATCGTTTGTCATTTCCTATCTGGCAACCCTTCCTGGCATAGAAACTACGAGTGCAGCATTCCTCATGTAAACAAGTTTTAATTACAATAATTTGCCACAACCAACGTTAGAAGCACACTAATGTTTCCAGAGGTGGCTCACGTGTTAACGGGGCTTAAATACGAAGATTATCTTTACACAACAAACACTCCTTAGAGTTCAGAGGAGGAGATTCTGTAACCGCAGCTGTGAGTCACGCAGCTATAATCAGGCAATTTGACTCTGGAAGTTTCCAAATAAAACACATCCGTCACAATCGTCAAGCTTTACGTGAACGCCTGACAAACAAGTTCTGACACCGGCAGAGGATCCGCCTGCTGTCTGAGCTCAGCCGAAGGATGCCGAAGCTTCCGCCGTGATAAATCCAGTTTTATTGTAAAGACAACAAAACACTGCGGTTCGGTTCTCGGCCCAAAGCCTCCACCTTTAAAAGCTGCCAAGGATTCTGACCGAGTGTCATCTAAAACAGAAGATCAACTTAAAGAAGCTCAAAGGAGCTAAAGGAAGCTGAAATTAGCACAAAGAAGTTGAAAAAGGCTAAACCAGAACAACAGCTGAAATGAGCAGTAAAAGGCTGTAAAGAGCTGAAAGAGTTTGAAGGATGTGGAGAGCTCCATTCATTTTCAATGACAAAAACATGGCCGACAAAGCTAAATATTTTAAAAAGTAAAAATTAACCAAAAAACAAAATTCACAGCAGGAATGTCCTGAATGAGACGAAAGTTTTGATTCATAAGTGTTGAAAGAAATCAAAACATGCGGAACGAGTAACGTGCCGAAAAACATACGGAAAACAAATTCTCAACAGCGAGAAACGTTTATAAACATTTATAAACATTTAGACAACAATCAACAACGTCCGTCTGGATAACAGCACAGGTAAGAACACCTGAGCCGACAAATTCAAATGTAGCGCTCTGTGATGGAAGGCATATCGCCCGCCGCCTCGCAAAGTCTTAACCAAAGATCATGTGTGATCCATTAGAGCTCAGGGATGTGTTGAGGATGATTATCAGATACTACCACCCAAATATTAGCTCAGCATCGGCAAAAATGACCGAGTTAGAATCGGTTTTGCGTTTGACAGTTAGCTGCTGCAGCCATATTGAATTGGGCCGGCTCCAAATGTTAATGAGAAGATATGTTGCCTGATTGGATAGCATGCTAACACTGAGCTAACTTTCAGCTAATTCTGAGCTAACTTTGAGCTAACTGAGCTAACTTTCAGCTAATTGAGCAAACTTTGAGCAAACTGAGATAATCTGAGATAACACCAAAGTTCTTTCTCAATAATCCAGGTATAAAATCCAACAATGTTCAGTCAGGTCATCTGGACAGTTTATTTTTGTGCGGAGACGTTTCATCCATCATCCAACGGACTTCTTCAGTTCGAGGAACCACCAAACAAACCTGATTCTCCATCAACAGCTTATTCCAGAGAGGAAATAAACAGATTGCTGGTGCTGAGACGACTTTCAGCTAATTCTGAGCAAACCGAACAAACAGAGCTAACTTTGAGCTAACTGAGCTAACTTTGAGCTAACTGAGCTAA
>NC_056514.1:39568498-39574693 GCF_014905685.2 Nematolebias whitei | reverse complement strand
AACTTTGAGCTAACTGAGCTAACTTTGAGCTAACTTTGAGCTAACTGCGAACATAACACGGGTCGCCAACAATCTCTAATAAAAATAATTTATTTGATACTACGAAGAGTCGTTCTTTTTCAGTTTCTGTGAAACTCTGAACCAAGATAAATCTGTGTACAGATGGTAAAAGAAACAGCTAAAACAGTGACATAGTCTAACCACAGCTAAAGAATCATATTTGTTTTCTGCAGGAAACACAGAATATACTTCGACTGATTAAAGCTAAGAAGTTTGGTGTTTTAGCTGCTTTTTGTTTGTTAAACTGAGCAAACTTGTCTCAAGTGACAAACAGGAAAAAAAAAGTTTTGTAAAAAAAAAAACTGTGTAAACATTAGGAGCTAAATGACAGCTGAAATCTACTTAGAAAATCAGCTATTACTGCTATACAAGCTGAACACCAGCTAAATCTAAAAGTAGCAAAAGATTAAGTAAAAGCTAATGGTAAAAGGTTTGCTAAAAGCTAAATGTAGAAAAAGGCTAGGTAAAAGCTAAATGTTGCAATAGGCAGGCTAAAAATAGTTAAATGCTAGGTAACAGCTAAAAGTAACAAAATGCTACCCCACAGCAACATGCTAACTGTTATAGAAAAAGGCTAGCTAACAGTTAAAGTAAAAAAATTACAGGTTCTTGATGTTTTTAGCTCTTAGCGCTTTCACCTCTCAGCATTCAAAAACAGAGTTTCAGCTGATCGGAGATGAGCCGAAGCTGCAGTGAGGCTCCTGAACGTCTCAGACTCACATGTTTGTCGGTGGACTGCTGAGGGAGCGAGCTGATGAGAGCCGAGGACCCGGAGGGACTGCAGAGCTCCGGGAACGGGTTGGGGATGGAGGGAACCGAGGAGAACGGGTCAGAACCTTTGGGCCTGGAAGAAAGAACAGAAAACACACGAGAGAAGTGACGACCGAGAAACTGATCTGTTGTTGCAATGAAGGGTTTTATTTATTTCAACAGAACATCACGTCAGCCAGAGGAGGGAGGAATGCATATCACCCGCCACTTTTATGGACAGACTTTAAAGATGGCCGCCACAGCCGCTCGATGTTAGAAAACACAAAAATGACTAAAACACAGACGTGAAGGTAAAACTTGGAGGTAGTAGCTGAGAGTCGTCCTGACAGACTGAGTGACATCACAGGCGGGCGATCAGCATCCCATCAAGGAACGAAACGATCAGAGCTGATCTGACCCGCTGGACTCTGACCAACAGAACCCCTCCTCCTGCCGACTCACTGACTCGAGTCAACAGGAGGAGGCGTCCCCTCTGAGGCAGACGTGTTGACTTCCTGTCAGCTGACCGTCCTACCTGTTGGAGGTGATCAGGATGGGCTGGGAGCGACGGATGGGCCGCGGGTCGGGAGGAACCAGAGGAGCCAGAGTCAGAGAGGAGGTGCTCAACAGGTCGCCTCCTCCACAGGACGAGTCCCTCACCTCCGAGTTCTCGAAGACTTCTGTCCAGGTTCCTGCCACCTCCATCATGTTAGCCGAGGAGGAGGTCAGAGGTCGCCTTCAACCAAAGACTACGCCTGTCAGGGGGAGAGCAGGAGCTGAGGAGCTGCAGGAGGAGGAGGAAAAGGAGGAGAAGGAAGAGGAGTCCTGAGATCACTGAACCATACAAATCATTACGTGTTTATTTAAGAAACTTATTTTTGTAAAAAAGTCAATAATTTCATCAAACAATAAAAACCTGCAGACCCTGAGACCTGGTCCTTCATGGACCGGATCAGAACCAGTCAGCCGGTCTCTTTCAGTTCTGAAGTTCTGAGAGATCAAACGGATCGAACATTATTCAAACCTGACTCAAATGAACAGAAACAGATTCCTCTGATCCAAGTTCTGTGAGGGTTCTGATCTCTGAAGGTCCACCACAGAGGTCCAGTCAGGCTCAGGTTCTGGACTCTGACTGGACCGGTGCAGCACATTGGTTCTGGTCTTTCTGACCCGTTCTATTGTAGATCAGCTGTTGTGTTTTGGTCCTGGTTCTGTTGGACCCAGTTTGTTGTTGGACTCTTGTTTGGTCTCCAGGAGTTCTGGTCCACTCAGGGACTGACAGGAGCCCAAACCATCAGCCTCCACCTCCGTGCTGACAGCTGGAGGAGCTGTCTGCTGCAGTGCATTCTGGGCAAACATCTGTCCTCTGCTCTGGTTCTGGTCCAGAAGTCTTGTGGTTCCTACAGATGAACCTAAATTGTGCTGCCATGAGGAGGTCATGACCTTTGCCCTGCTGACTGAGGCCTGCAGCGTCACTGCACGGTCTGACCTTCAGGGTGAAAGCTGTGACCCTTCCCAGCTGCTTCTCTGAGTTTATTGCTGATGTTTTTCCGCCCTGGCGTGGGAGTGGATTAACAGATTAAACATTTTGTTTCTGTTGATTAAACGATGAAATCTGTTGTTTGTTGATTCGAGGTCAAATTTTCATTATTTTCTTAAAACCCTGAAACTGAAAGAGGTTGGACTTCTTTTAGTTTTAGATCCAGGACCCTCCAGGACCCTCCAGGACCCTCCAGGACCCTCCAGGACCCTCCAAACCTGGCGCTGAGTTTTATTCTCCCAGACTTCCTGTTGATGAAGCGTCAACAGAAACTCAGACGCTCGGACTCGCGGAGCCGCAGGAACCACTTCAGAACATGGCACCGAGCCAAAAACACAAACTGAACCTGAAAGACCTGCTGCTGCTGCGCCGGCTCGCCTGGGTTCTGTTCGGCCCGAAACCGTTGGTTCTGTTCGGCCCTAAACTTTGGTTCTGCTCGGCCCTAACCTTTGGTTCTGTTCGGCCCGAACCATTGGTTCTGTTCGGCCCTAAACTTTGGTTCTGTTCGGCCCGAACCATTGGTTCTGTTCGGCCCTAAACTTTGGTTCTGTTCGGCCCGAACCGTTGGTTCTGTTCGGCCCTAAACTTTGGTTCTGTTCGGCCCGAACCGTTGGTTCTGTTCGGCCCTAAACTTTGGTTCTGGCCGTCAGGTTACAGGATTAGAGCTGCAGCTAAAACCTGCTCGCTTCCAGACGTGAAAACGTTTAAATCAGCCGAAGGTTTCATCCATCAGCTGAAGCTTCTTGTTCTTTCCTGCGGTCGGCCTCTTCTCCACAGAGGTCAGTGGTTCTGAGTCGACCCGGTTTGAGCTGCTTTATGTAAAGAACAGAACCTAAAATGGGTTTATTTTCACAGCTTCTGATATTTTAGCTGCAGGAAAACTCAGATTCAGAGAAGAAGCAAAGCTCCGGAGACATCGTCCTCGGGACAGATGAGACAGAACCGGAGCTGCTGGACATCATGTTCCATCAGCTCTGTGAGCACACACTGGAACAAAGACCAGAACCCTGCAGGGAACAATCACATCTCAAGACTATCAAAGCCTTCTGGAGCTAAATGTGCTGTTCAGTGTCAGAAAGACCCAAAACAAACAGCAGCTAAAACCACCAGGAGTGGCTAAAGCTGGGTTTATACTGTGCTAGAAGTGAAGCACTCCATCCCACTAAGGAAGCTGAAAGACAGGAGGCCAATTTATACTCCAAGAGGAACTCCGCTGATGATCTCCAGACAGCAACACACCAAGTGACGCCCACAGAGACGATTCAGGTGATAGAGGAGAACATCTGTCAGGACGAGACAGCTGGAGCTGTTGGGTCAGGAGGAGCGGACCAGAACACCTGGACCAGAACACCTGGACCAGAACACCTGAGGCAGACCAGAACTGAACTGTTATTCTTCTTTAAATCAACATCAGATCCTGAGGTGTTTTTTAATCTGATTAATTCTGTCGGGTTTAGGATTCATAATTTTAACATCATGTTTTTGATCTCAGAACCAAACAGTGTCGGTTCTACCTCCTGGGGTTCTGTCGGGTCAAACTGGTGGTTCCGAACCTTTCAACCCACAAACTAAAGTTACAAACAGACTCATTTGGTCACAGCTGATGATACATGTCGAACTTCTGAAGACCCGAACTTCTCCCTGACCCACACCGGGCTCCCGAACCCCCCACTCTGAGAACCCTGGTCCTGATCAGCTGAGTAGAATCTGGGTCAGAAAACCGTTCGGGTCTTCATGAGACCCTGGTTCAGGTCGGACCTCAAACCGAAACAGAAGCCGACACACCTGCGGATTCCGGAACCAGGCCTTTCAGAACCCGCGCGGGTTCGACCCAGCTGGACCGGCTCACCTCAGAGGACTCACCTGGAATCGTCCAGTCTCTGGGTTCAGGGTTCAGCTCCGAGTTTCTTCTGTTTTCAAACCTGTTGAACAAACCAGGCGGAGGGGGAGGAGCCTAACCGACAGGTGTGCTCTTCAAGCTCCGCCTACTCTTCTCGATTAGGTCATCGACTTCCTGTTTATGGTCTACTACTTCCTGTTTCTTTTTAAATAATCCATAATAAAATACTAAGTTTATTTTTTCCTTTCAAATACATTTTTGTTTTTTGTTGATTTTAGATCAATTTTTATTTTTGAGCTCTTTTAGTCTAAAAGTTTATTTTTTATTTGGCGTCTTTGTGTCATTTTTACCAAACTCGTCACCAGTGTGGAGGATGTTGCTCCGGTCTGTCCTGGTCCTTCTGTGTTCCAGACCTGGAGGTATTATTTGCAGGTCTTGAGATCCTCCAGGATGAGGTTCAGGTTTCTCTCCTCATCCTGAGGCAGAACAGACGGACTCAAGGACCTGAACCTGCTGCTGGGTCCAACATTAATGCGGTCCAGGTCTGTGCCAGTCCTGTTTCCACCTGGAGGCTAAACCTGAACAGAACCTGGACCGGCAGGTTCTGCTGCAGGTCTGACAGAATCCAATGAAAAGATTTTATGAGACCCGTTTATAAGAAACACATTTTGAAGGAATTAAAACTTTTGTCAAACTTTGACCCGACAGACGGTTCTGAAGTTTACTGGTGTCGAGGCGGTGCAGCCGACCTGGGACCAGTCATGGTTCAACTCCCTGCTGCGCCGTCGTGGTGACTCTGAGCAATCCTGCTCCCCGCTGCTCCACCTGGCTGCTCCGATTTCATCATCGTACGACACACAGCCCTTTACTATGGTCACCATGGTAACCGCATACCTGTCTGTCACTCCCTGACCACCAAGTTGGACAGAAACGTCTCGTGTGAAAACTAGGAGCTGGATTTTAAGAACTCCAGAACCGTGAGCAGCAGCAGGTTCTGGGTTTTACCCGTCCCTTCAGCAGAACTCTCCGCTCCACTCCTGAGACGTTTGTTGTTGTTGTTGTCATTCGAAGGTCAACACAAGGTCACCAGTGCAGTGAAAAGTTCAGGATGAGAAGAACCGATTCGACCCGCTAAAACAAACATAAAGCAGCGATAAGGGAACAAATGAAGCTGGTTTCAACTCAAAGCTGCTCGACGAGACAAAAAAAACATTTTATGAAGGAAGCGGTTCTTCAGGACTGGACCAGAACTTCTGAACCGGACCAGAACCAGAACATAAAGTTTGAGAGTTTGTTCAACATTTATTGTTGGAATCTGAACAGTTTTTATTTAAAAAGTAAGAAATTTAATCTGAATTAGTTTTTTGCAAATTAGTTTAAATCTAGAGTTTAAAAAGTTTTAGCTTCTGCAGGTGAAACGTGTAAACGCTGACCCGGTGGACCGGTCCCAGCAGAACCTCCTGAGGTAAGAACAAACGGGTCTGTTGGATCAAATCATGTTTATTATGTGTTCAGGAACTCCCCACAGGGAACAGATTTACAATCATTCTGGACAGAAGAGCTGTCCCCCCCGTGGTCCAACACCGAAGACGCCCGCCAAGTCCCAGCACCGGGTCCGCCACGGACCGGTTCCCTCTGCGGGTCCGCCGCCACGAGGAGCGCTCCTTCATGTTCTGGCGCCGATCCTTCATCCCAACCGTGAAAACTAACCCGCCGGGTGCCGTCGGGTTTCAAACCGCCAACCGTTGGTGAGAAAACAAAAATAAAAAAATAAAAACCATCAGAACTTTTAGAACCTCCAGAACTTTTAGAACCTCCAGAACCTCGAAGAGACTCGCTCTGCAGCCGCCTGAAGACTCGTCGACACTTTGGGTTCAGTCGAAGTACAAACACTAAAACTACAGGAAACATGCACGAAGCATGTTTGAAACATGTGAAGCGACCGAGGGTAGAGCCCGGTGGAACAATCCAATTGATTCTGGTGGGGGGGGGGGGGGGCGGGGCG
>NC_056514.1:39567060-39568098 GCF_014905685.2 Nematolebias whitei | reverse complement strand
GGGGGGGGGGGGGGGGGGGGGGGGGGGGTCTTGAAAACCACAGGTTTAAAAGGCACACCAGGATTCCTCCCAATCCCAGCCCACACACACACCAACGAGGGGAACAAAAGAAGAACCGGGGGTTAAATGTTGGGGGCGGAGGGGGCCTGGGTCCGGTGCTGCCGCTGTGTTGAAACAGAGAAAATAAACAACAAACAAAGAAAGAAAACAAAAGGGGGGGTGGAATGGATCATTTCTGGTTCTTGAGCTGGTTGGAGAGCCAGTCCAGGCCCTCGTAGAGCCCGTCCCCGCTGGTGGCGCAGGTGGCCTGGATGTACCAGCTGCGCTGGCGCAGCGCGTGCAGCCCCAGCTTGTCTGTGATCTCTGCGGCGTTCATGGCGTTCGGCAGGTCCTGCAGGACGAGAGTCGGGTCAGAACTTCTAGTGGCTACTCAGAACGTTTAACGGTCCGACGAGCTGCGTCTAAACTGTCGACTGACTGAACCGGGTCGGCCCGGAGGTTTGGTTCCCTCTGGGGTCAAAGATTTTATCATTCAAATATCCAGCTGCAGCTGGTTCTGTCTAAACCCGTTTGGGTTCAGGGACCCCCTCATGTTAAACAATCGTCGTCAGTTTGTCTCTTTAACATCATGGAAATATCTGCAACATAAAAACTTTAGACCTGTTCTTTAAGTGTTGATACAATTTTATACTTTTAAACACGACACATTTTTTATTCAAGACAATTAAAATTTTAGTTTCAACTTCCAAAAATTACAGTTGAGAAAATGAACAGCATCAAAAACTATTTTAAAACTTTACCCGTTCGCTTAATGAACATAAAAGTATTGACACATGTTCAAACAATCACGGAAAACTGTTTTTACATGCTCAAGAAGGACCATCAGCCTAACAGTTCTTGATCATGTGAGCAGCTGGTTCTGGTTGTCAGCAGCAAACTGGTTGATCCACTCTGAGAAGGTGCTATTTAAGAGACTGAGCTGAATACAGCACCTCAGACTGAGGAAGTCTCTCGGATGAGAGACGAAACGTTTCTACA
>NC_056514.1:39564987-39566960 GCF_014905685.2 Nematolebias whitei | reverse complement strand
CAGCTGGTTCTGGTTGTCAGCAGCAAACTGGTTGATCCACTCTGAGAAGGTGCTATTTAAGAGACTGAGCTGAATACAGCACCTCAGACTGAGGAAGTCTCTCGGATGAGAGACGAAACGTTTCTATATTTTTTTGTTTTGATTTGCTTTGTTTTTTTGAATGTCCAGAGGACCAGATTTAACTTTTTTAGATTTTTCTACCTGGATTATTGAGCAGCATCAGGATATTTCAGAGTAGATGTAAATTTATGGAACTTTTATTTTCTCACCCGTTCTTTTTTTTTTTTTTTTTTACTTTTTTCATAAACTCTTGTTTTGTTGAAACTGTTCTTTGTGGAGTTACGGCCGCACTTGTTCTAATAAAACATTTAAATCAACTCGTGTTGATGTTAAACCTTAATAAATATTAACGAAGTCGTCCCGGAGCTGGACGGTGAGCTCACCTGTTTATTTGCGAAAACGAGCAGCACGGCGTCTCGGAGCTCGTCCTCGGCGAGCATCCTGGACAGCTCCTCCCGCGCCTCGTTCACCCGCTCCCTGTCGTTGCTGTCCACCACGAAGATGAGCCCTGAGGGAGCGAAACAACATTCACGTCTGAACTTCCTGCTCGAAACGAGACTGGTCAGGTAACTGGGCATCATCAGAACTTTCAGTCCAGAAGCTGTGTCATGTTTATTTAATGACCTTCACATTTATGGTTCTGATCCAGAATCTTAACCAGTCGAGAATAAAAAATTAAGAAATCTTCAGTAAACTCTGAGGTTTGTTGGACCTCCTGGTTCCGTCAGGTTTCTGTCAACAAGTCAAAGTTCTTCAGGAGTTCAGCGGTCCTGCAGTCGGGTCACGTGTTCTGACTGGTTTGGTTTCAGGAAGGGAGGAGCCCAACCCGTCCCCTGAGAGAAGAACAATGCTGCTCTGAGTCATCAGCTCTAAAGTTCTCCGCCTCCGGGCAGGACCGGTCCGCTGACACCGCAGCCGGACCGGTCCGATCCTCACCTTGAGTGTTCTGGAAGTAGTGGCGCCACAGCGGCCTGATCTTGTCCTGACCGCCCACGTCCCACACCGTGAAGCTGATGTTCTTGTATTCTACTGTTTCAACGTTAAAACCTGCGGAGGAGAACAGAACCGCAGGTGAGACCCGGCAGAACTGAGGTTCTGTCAAAGGTTCTGAAAAGGCCAGGCTTCTTACAGGTTTCAGACAGACTCGTGCTTAACTTTTAATACACAAGATTTTTAAGTTTTATCTGAATAGATAAATTAACAGAACCTAAACTGATAAAGAACCAGAAACTTTGACCCGGTTCTGTTCGTCTGTGAATTCTGGTTTTAAGTCCAACATTTCTCAGCTGTGAACTCGGCTCTCGAGGCAGAAACCGACCAACGACAACAAAAACACATTTAATCTGTTAAACAACTCAGGATAGTCGAACAAAACGCTTTAACTTTTTAGGAAAAACGAACTAAATCAGACGTTAGTCCTCCGAACTTATCCGGACCTGGAAAAGACTCGACTCCAAACTGAGCTGTGAGCGAGCCGCAAGAGGAGCTGCGGCTCCGACCAGCAGATTATCAAGTTTAACCATTTAAAGCGTTTAAGAAACACTTCAAACTTAGTCTCGTTTAGTTAAACGACGTGAAACGTTTGAGGAGAATAAATCTACATAAACTAACTCGACGACAGCCTCACAGGTAAATCATTCGCACGACGGGCGAGTCCATACCGATGGTGGGAATGGTGGTGACTATCTCTCCGAGCTTCAGTTTGTACAGGATGGTTGTTTTTCCAGCAGCGTCGAGGCCGACCATCAGAATTCGCATCTCCTTTTTGCCAAACAGGCCTTTGAATAAACTGGCGAACACATTCCCCATGGCGACGGAGCTGGAAGAGAAGAGGGAGCCGTTAGACCGACGTCTGGTGGGACACATGTCTGGTGGGACACACGTCTGGTGGGACACACGTCTGGTGGGACACA
>NC_056514.1:39547293-39564977 GCF_014905685.2 Nematolebias whitei | reverse complement strand
GGTGGGACACACGTCTGGTGGGACACACGTCTGGTGGGACACACGTCCAACAGACCGGCTGCAAAAACACCCGGAAACCAAACGCACAAACACCTCACGTACAGATGAGTAAATATAAAAAGTGTGTTTTGTTCAGTCGGAGACACGAAGGACCGCGGGTGAATGAAAAGCTTCAGAAACATAAAGATCTGAATCAAAAGAGTTTTGGCTTCGAAGCATAAAAAGCATCCGAGTGATTTATTCATTAAAACCAGACTTTTCCCTTTTGAGTGACTTATCTTTATTAATGTTTGGGTTTATGGAAATGTCACGTTTCAATTTTAGGATACATTTATTTATTGTACATACTGTACATTTATTGTGTGGTTTAAAAAACAAAGACATATTTTTAAAAAATCACATTTGTTACAGTGATAATTAACACAACAGCAGCTTAAATTCATTATTTTAATACAAACAAAATGCTGCTGAGACAGAAACAAACAGTTCATACTTAAGTCTTTTTTGATTAATTCCTATTTTTTTTACCATTTCGTGTACACAATCACAGTTAAAATCTATGTTTTATCTCAAAATGTCCATTCTAATAATTAATTTCATTAATATGTGAACCAAAATGATAGATCAATTTAAGTTTAAATTTCGGCATCGACGTGCAAAAAAAAGAGCTTTAAATTCAGTTTTACCTTCAATTAACTCTCATGTAAACACTATCAGTTACTGAATGTCCCACCTGTACAAGTTGTAGGACCTATAAATAAATTAAACTCATTATAACTCGATGTTTAAAGTTTAATTTGTCAGGTAGAACCTTATCTCCTGAGCCAACTTTAGCCGGATTAGCCTCAACGTTAACTAACCCGTGATAAGAAAGGCCTTCCCGGCTGATAAAACTCTTCATTACCGATTAAAGTTGGTATGACAGAAAACCAAATACAGCCGGAATAATCATAAATCTAATAAGCGTTTAAGAATAATTAATTAAGTAAAATGTAACGAAATAAAACAGCTTTAAAAATGAGCGACCGACCGCTTTAGCTGTTAGCCGATGCTAAGTTAGCTTCACTAAGGGCGGATGCTTCTGCTAGCCGCTAACCAGCACATACTTAACAAGAAGCGTCTTTTAAACACTCAGCGGTTCGTTACAAACACATCCAACACTGACCTACAATGACAAGCGTCAGGGGAACCGAAGCCCAGTTCGGAAGGATAAAACTCGCAGTGACAGCTCTCCGGACCGCCGTTAACAGGAACTGTTGTAGCGCGCTAGCTGCCGTTGGCTAACTGCCGCGTCACTGTTCAGAGAACACAGTGACGTCACGCTAAACGCCACTCAAACCGAGCCGTTTGAACACGACGACAGCCGCCACACACGGCGCAACCTTAGAGTACAAGAATACGCGCGTTTCAGTGGTTCTTTACCTCTACAAAGACAGCTTCTCGATCTTTCCGTTATCTTTCACTGTCACTCCAAAATGGCGTCTTGCGCAACCAGGGAGACACCGGCGTTACGAGCGCTTCCCACTATGAAGTCGCGGCCAATCACAGTGCGAATGGTGTAGCTGAAAGCCCGCCCCCGTCCTCCGCTAGACCAATCACAGGCGACGGAACATCCGCGAGCGTGAACAGTGAACAAAATGTCGAGGAAGTGAACCTCAGAAGTTGTTCAAGTTTCAGATTAGCTGTCGGAGTAGTTGATGTGTATGGCAGGCCGTTTTAGCATATAATCAAAACAAGTCCAAAGGCGGAGCTAATGGTGGGCTCAGCTAGGCCCAGGCCCACCACCTTCATGAAAACAAAGCACATCTGTGGTGGACACAGCTTCGCTAACCCACATTCCATTAACTTAAAAATTAATTTTTGATAACTCTAAATTGCTAAACAGGTTTACAAACTGATCTCTCTTGAAAACGAGCCGTGACTCAATGAGACTACCTGTATAAATAAAGATTAAAATAAAAACAAATTTAAAAAGCAGAAGCTAATTTTACTAACGGTTCCCAAAGTTAGTGAAAATGCTTAGCTGTTAGCAGATCTGTCCCCACCACTGATTTCCATAAATTAAAAAAAATACATTCATTGTTTGTATTTGTCCCAACAGTTTGTTCATATTCTGATCCATTTTAATTGGTTTAATTGTCAGGGCAGCCAAAGTCTATCTGTAATATGTTTAATTATATTTCAATGTCTCTTTATAAACTACTTTGGGATGTCCAAAACTACAACTGAATTGACTTCACTCGCAGTCATAAAAAAGTTAAATTTTTATTACAGATTAGAAAAATATTCATACAGAAATCTGGAGCCAACACTGGAACACATTTATTATGGAAAAATAACATTAAACTTCCTCAAATATTAATTCCAGTCAGAACGCACAAGAAGCATTTGCTCTAAAAAAAAAAAAAAAAAAAAAAGCTTCCCTACATATTAAATGATAAATGGTCTTGCCATAAAAGTTTTAAAGGAGACAACATGTCCTGTATGTAAAAAAAATGTGTCCAAACCACAACACAGGAAAAAGACAAAGAGACTGAAACGATGACAGGACATGGATGGTTTTGTAAACATTTTTTTTATATATTTAAAGGTCGAAAAGTCCAAATGTGACACAATAAACACCCAAACAGAGCAAGGCAAACATAAAAACTGTACCACTAAATAGAAATCATATTTTAACAAAAATAAAATGCGTAGATAGAAAAGTTAACACCATGTAAACAAACAAACATAAGAATATCACAGCTAAAATCAAAAATACGCTCTAAAACACTAAAAGACGGCGGAGTTCTGTTGCGAACATTTCCACCCGGCAGTGACCCGACCAGACTCTTCTGGACCAGCAGATCCAGGGAAACACCTCCAGGATGTGAGACGAGGTCCAACGTGCGATTCCTGAGAAAGTTCTGCTCGTTTAAACGTTTGTTACCGACCCGAAACCACGGGAGCTCATTCCCTGAGCTCCAGCCGGCCGTCTCGGACCCTCCACCTCCAGCGCTGGCACCGGTCCGGAGCGGGAACGCAGCAGAACCACAAACCGGACTCCTGGATCTGCTCGTCGAAGGACACGGTCTTCCTGTCCAGAGTCTCCAAGGTGAAGGATTTCCCCGACATCTGAGGTGAAACAAAAAGAAAAGAAATTTAAACTTTATTTATTTTTTAATCAACATCAGTTCTTTTATTGTTCAGCCGGACTTTTCGTACCCGGTCACTGACTCCGATGGCAACGTGGCCCACCTGGACCCGCCGGCTCTCTCGGATCCTCAGACACGCCCCCTGGACGTTCTCCACCCAGACGTCCACACCTGGAAGACACGTCGGGTCTTAATGCCGAGTCACAGCTGACGCCCAGAGAGAGAGGAGGAGGCGGAGTTTTACCCTCGAAGCAGCGTGGAGTCGTCTGATTGGCCGAGAGCAGCCACTCCAGGTGAGCGCCCGCCCGACTGTCGCAGGAGGAGAAGACGCCCGAGCTCAGGTCGTCCGACGAGTGATCCGAGTCGTCCGAGTCCTCCTCCGATTCGTCCATCTGTGACGAGTCGGAGCAGCTGAAGCAGGACGGCGGGTCGTCTCGAGGTTCTGGGCTCGGGGTCTGAAGCGTGATGCCTTCAGGTACATCTGGAGAAAATCGTTTTAATGATTCTAATCAACAAAAGTTACGCCAAAATCGGGGAATAGAAAGCCCACCCATCAGGTCCAAAATCACAGAACGGACCCGGTTCTGAATCGATACAGTTCTGAACGTCACGTGAACAGAACAGGTTCCACCAAGTCATTATTTATTAAACAGAACCTGGTCCCGTCTCCCGGTCCAGCAGCTGTAGAACCTCCTTCAGCACCAGAACTCTCAGCCGTTTCCCGTTTGTCTCTACTGGTTCAGGAGGACTTTTGGACCACTCTTCTTTCCATCGTTGCTTCATCGAGGTCCACCACAACATCTCAGTCAGGTTCAGGTTCTGTACTCTGGACCGGTGCAGCACCTTGGTTCTGATCTTTCTGACCCGCTCTGTTGTAGATCAACTGCTGTGTTTGGGATCATGGTTCTGTTGGGCCCAGTTTCTTGGACAGATGGACTCATGTTTGGTCTCCAGAGGAGTTCTGGTCCACTCAGGGACTGACAGGAGCCCAAACCATCAGCCTCCACCTCCGTGCTGACAGCTGGAGGAGCTGTTTGCTGCAGTGCATTCTGGGTAAACATCTGTCCTCTGCTCTGGTTCTGGTCCAGAAGTCTTGTGGTTCCTGCAGATGAACGTAAGTGGAGCTGCTATGTTGTTTTAAGAGAAAAGAGGCCACGACCTTTGACCTTTGACCTGCTGACTGAGGCCTGCAGTGTCACTGCACGGTCTGACCTTCAGGGTGAATCAGCTCTCTGAAATGTTTCCTCTGGTGAAAAATCTCTCGATACTCCAATAGTCTGGAAATGACCTTTGACCCTCCCAGATGCTTCTCTGAGGTCATTGCTGATGTGTTTCCACCTTGACGTTGGGGCTTTAATCTTGTTTACTAAACAACGACTTGGCGGTATCAGATCAGGTTTTCTTTAGTCCTGATCTGTCAAACTCCAGAACTGAAAGAGGGCGGACTTTCTCTTTACCGAGACTGAATCAGAATCCTCCACCAAAACCTCGAAACCAAAAAAGACTCACCATCCCTGAGGTACTCCAGTTCTGCGTCTGATCCCCATGAGGCCCGATCCACCTGTAAACCTTTCTGCAGCAACGGGAAAACCCCTCGGAGGCCCCGAAGGTACTCTGTGGATCCAGAGGAGTCCCATTCCTCCTCCCAGTCCCTCTCATAGTCCTGATCACTTTTGAGGCACCAGTCCTGGTCCTGGTCCTCCTTGCCCATGTAAATATCAACGTCTGACTCGGAACCAGTCTCCCAGTCCGCCTCGTCGGTGTAGTGGTCCCGTAGGGACCTGGGATGAGAGTCCCAGTCCCTGGCTGGACGATCCGTCTCTGCTTCAGAGTCCAGGTCTGAGGCGTCTCCGTCCCGGTCCTCGTCCACCGCCAGAGTCCTCCAGGGGCTGACCCAGACCACATCTGGAGCTGAAGAAGATGATGATGGGTCATTCGGCACATCAGAACCATGAAACAGCTTCTGACGGGCGGTGCTGATGGAAACTGGACTCAGACCGCCGACTGTAGAGACAAGAAGCCGTTCGTTACGCTGAGTCACCGTTCAGTTTCCTGTTTTAGCTTCTACTTTTTGACTCTTCGGCTCTTCTTTCAAACCAGGGCTATTTACCTGGCGGCCCGCGGGCCGGGTGACTTCAATCCGGCCCGCCAATGACTTCATAAGAAAATAAAAAAATATTTTTTGGGTTCTGTTTATTTCATTTATGATTCAACGCAACAAAACAAACAAATGTCAACGGTTTATTTACAGAATGACTTCGCTGGATGTCCGGCCCTCGAGCTGTTTTGTTGAGGAACCCTGTTTCAAACTCTTCGGCTCGATCGGGAACGATGCTCTACGACATTTAGTTTTTGTAACTTTTATACTTTTAAATTATTTAACTTTAATTACGTTTTTTTGTTTCTTTAAAAACATCGTTCTCTGAAATCGTCTCCAGTTTTCCTCCATTTTGGTTTACTTGCGCTCATTTTAGCTTTTAGCTACTGTCTTACTAAATTAGGCTTATAGCTACAGAATAGCTAATGTAAACATTTAGCTGAGAGTTTGCTAATTTAAGCTTTTAGTGTTTGCTGAGCTAATTTACAGTTTTATTAAGTTTTGCTAACTTGAGCTTTTAGCTGCAGTTTTGCTAATTGAAGATTTAACTTTTTTGATAATTTAGGAGTTAAGCTAATGTTTTTCTAATTTTCGGCCAGTTCTATTTTTAAAGTTTTGTTTTCTGATAAACTTCAGGAGTTGTCCGGCACGCAGACTTTGATTTTTTCTACTTTTTATTAAAATTAATTTGATTTTTATTCAAATGAGGTTTCTGTGGTTTCAAATATAAATTCTCCACATTTAGCTCGTAGCTAACGGTTCTGGTCCAACCTGCTCTGAGGGCTTTGGTGGTTTTCCTCCGGAGCTCCTCGGCCGACGCTCGGCGGTCCGGGTCCTTCTGGAGTCCGGACCGGAACACTTCGGCTGTGAAGTGGTTGCAGCTGGACGGCACCTCCCACAGAGGCGGAGGCTCGTTAGCGACCTGACAAACGAGACATAAACACGTTTGTTTGTTTGTTTACACTTTTGTAGTTTGACCCAGAAACGAGCGGAGAGGCGTCCGACTGACGTGGAGACACAGCGGATGGGCGAAGTAACGAGTCCACGGCTGGCAGCCGTTGAGCAAGCACAGCAGCATGCAGCAGCTGCTCCACACGTCGGCCCGCGCACACACCGGGTCGCCTCGAGCCACCTCCGGGGCCATGTGGGACTCCGTGCCCGGGAGGGCGGCCCCTGCAAAAACAATCATCCAAGGAATTAATGTCCGACGCTGAATCAACGTTCCTGCCCGTCCCAACATGCTCCTCTTCCTCACTTTCTTTTCCAACTCTCTTCCTCACTTTCTTTTCCAACTCTCTTCCTCACTTTCTTTTCCAACTCTCAGGAAACTAAAAATACTGTTTTAACCTGAGAATCAGACACCATCGGTCCTGACAGTTTTACATTAAAAGAACGTGTTTTCCTCTAAACACAAACTGAAAACTTCATTTAAATGTCGGGAAACTGCAACAGCACAGTTTGAGGCGCACACCTCCCTTGGAGAAATGGGTTCTAAATCTTTTTGAACCCATAAAAAGGATTTTGGTGAATCTGGGCCATAATATTTGTGACCCGTGCTAAAGAGGAACGTTTCAACATCGAGTTAAAAACGTTTCAAGTTGAACTCACCCCTGAAAGCCTTGGAGCTCCGTCCGTCTTCGTCCAACGTCTGCGAGAGACCGAAGTCACAGAGGAAGGTGTCTCTGCAGTCCGCAGACAGCAGGACGTTGTCCGCTGGAAGAAGGTGGACACGCAGGGGTCACGATTTGTTCCCACGACAACCGTCGGTCAGAAGGCTGCGTCCAAAACTGAAGAAGCTTCGGTTCTGAACGAGGCCGGACCCACCTTTCACGTCCAGGTGGACCACCTTCCTGTGGTGCAGGTGCTCCAGCGCCCCCAGAATCTGATGGAGGTAATGCAGGGCCAGGTCTTCAGGGAGCCGGGTCGTCTCCTTCAGGAGCCGGGCCAAACAGGCTGTGGAGGTTCAGAGACTCCGGTTCGTCGGGTTTCAGAGCAAAAAGGAGGTTTATGAAACGGGTCGGGTTACCTGGTTTCAGGTCCATGAAGAGCACCACGTTCAGTCCGTCTCTCACGGCTCCGAACAGATCCAGGACTCGAGGAGAACTCAGGGAACTCCAGGTCCTCACCTCCTCACTGCGGAACAGACCCAGGGGGATCTGACAGGAGAACAGGAAACATGACCCGACAGAATTAATGCTGAGTCAGCATTTGTTACTATGTTAATGATGAGTCATATTTTATGACATTTAACTACCCTAATGCTACATTAAGCTAGTCTTTGTTATTTTTAGCTCTAAGCTAGTGTTTCGCTGCTTTTAGCTTTTAACTACCCTTAATGCTGCTTTTGCTAGCCTTTAGCTAATTTTAAGTTTTAGCTAATCTTTTGCAATATTTAGTTTTAAACTTGCCTTACGCCACATTTAGCTAGGTTTTTATTCCTTTTGACTTTTAGCTGGTGTTTCACAACTTTTAGTTAGCATTTTGCAACATTTAGCATTTAGCTACCTTTTTACAATGTTTAACTTTTCCTCAGCATTTTGCTACTTTTGGTACTGCTGCAAAACAAAACTGAATCTTTCTGCTTTAGCTTCAGATTTTTCAGCTGATTTCGGCAGTCGTTCTCTCGAGCTTCAGGAGTTTTACCCTTTTGGCGGCACATTTGAAGCCGGTGCTTCGATCCTGGACACAGAACACGTCGCCGTAGGAGCCGTTCTGGACGTGATGAAGAACGCAGAACTCCTCTCCCTCTCGGTAACGTTGATTTCTGGGCTGCAGCAGCTAAAACACAGAAATTGACCCAGATCAGAAAGACTCTCAGCTTCTACCACATCGGGCTTTAGCCTCGTATCAGTAAAATCAACTGAGTTGTAGCCATGTTGTTTGTTATTCTCGATTAGTTATGTCGGCCATATTGAAATGTTTTGACTCCAACACCCAGTGAGAGATTCAGTAACATCAGACATGCAGTTACACTGTCGCCCGCCCCACAGTGATAACCTACATGATGGAAGACGAGTCCTTCGTTGGCGGGTTTAGTCGTCCTCCAGACGTCCAGAATCTGTTTGACTGAATCTCTGAGCAGAGCCGGGACAAACGGCTTCGGTATCTGCGTCACTCGGCCCCTCAGCCTCTCCAGCACCGGGTCGGTGGTGTCGTCAGAACCAAAGGTCCTCTGGGACTCGCTGCTCAGAGCGTCGGACCACTCTGAAACTCCCAGCATGCTTTGCAGGAACTCAGAGTCAGAATCCTCCTCGGTCTGAGGGGAGGAGTTAAACCCGGAGACGTGCATCAGGTCAAAGGTCAGATCTGAAGGACAGGACGAGTCCGACCGGCTCTCCTGAGAGTCTTCAGACAGGTCGTCTGGGTCTGTCAATGTCCTGTGCAGCCGGTTGCCGTGGCAACAGGAGTCAGTGAACGGAGGCGGAGGCGGGATGATGTGAGAGGACGACATCGTCTTCAGCCAGTCGATCTCCTGCACCCACAGACCCTGGATGACCGGCGGTTCCTGGCCTTCCTCAGGTCTCCGCCGGCGGCTCCGAGTCTTCCGTCGATGTTTCCTGCGGTTCCTGAGGAGTAGCTGCTCTTCATCCTTCTCCTCCTCCTCCTCCTCCTCAGAGACTCTGGTCAGAGCGGCATCTTCACCGAGAACTCTGCAAACAACAGGAAACATTGACTCAAATGTTTTCTGTCAGTTTCCAACATTTTATTGGTTTTCACAGCAGCTGGAAGATTAAAGGTGGAGCAAGAAGACCTCCTCTCTGTAAGACTTCTGGCCTGGTCAGAAGACCTTTTCTCCACATCATGAGTTGTGTGGAGGCCTCTTTGAAAACTGACCAGGTGAGAAGTCCCCGCTTTGAAGCCTCCTGACCAGGTGATGTCAATATATTTATATAGTTCATAGAAACAACACAAGTTGATCAAAGTGCTTTATCGTGTTCGTGTAGTCAAATTAAAATGAAGAGAAGAAGAATCAGCTCCATCTGGTTCTCAGACTCTGCCTGGATCAAACGCCTGAGAAAAGGACAAGTCTTGATCAAAGAGTGAACGTCTCGACAGCCTCAGCGTCTTTAAACGATCAGTAAACTCTTCCAGTTTTGGAACAGCTGCTGGAAAAAGTCCGATCACCTCTGGACTTGTTTGGATCCAGGGACGTCTGAGAGGAACTGGTTGGTAGACCAGAGTGCTCTGACTGGAGTGTAGATGTTTAGAAGATCACATAAATATATATATAATGTATAACATAACATAATAAAACTTTAAAAACAATTTAAAAAGTCCACCCTGAAGTGGACTGGAAGCCCGGACCAGGTTCTGTGTTCATGTTTTCTAGTTGCTGTTAAAAGACGAGCTGCTGGTTCTGGACGGTTTGTAAACGATGTGAAGATGATTTATCTAAACCAACAAACAGAACATGAAAATAATCCCAACGAGAGGTAATAAAAGCCTGAATCACCGTTTCAGGGTCAGAAAGGGAGACCAGACTTCACCTCGGCGACGAGTCCAAGTTGGAACTGGATTTATCTGTTTGTCTAATTTAAAGGAACCAGATTCCTGACAGCAGAGTGGCTGCATGAAGCCGAAAGTGTCCGGAGCATTACATTTACCAAAGCTGATGACGTCAGTTTTATTTAATTTAGATTCAGGAAGTTTAGTTTCAACGAGACTTTCAAATCATTCAGACAGTTCAAGAGTGTTTCCATGGAGTGACCCTGTCTGACTTCACGGACAGATACACCTGAATATCATCAGCAAAGCAGTGAATAAGAATGTTAGATTTTATTAAAATGGACCCCAAAGACAAGTAAAGACTAAAAAGCAGTGGACCTAAAATACACCCTTGAGGGACTCCACAGATTAGAGGAGCCACAGATGAAGAACGAACAGAAACACTGCCATCAGTCAGGTAGGATCAGGACCAGGATCAAACTGTGCCTTTGATACGTCACCTGCTCGAGCTGTGACAAGATGTTCTGGTCCACAGGCTCAAAAGAGCAGAAAGCTCTAAAAGCACTAACGAAACGTTTCTACATTTTTTGTTGTTGTTTTGCTTTGTTTTGTTTTTTGAATGTCCAGAGGACCAGATTGAACTTTTTTAGATTTTTCTACCTGGACTATTGAGCAGCATCAGGATATTTTGAGAGGAAACGTTTTTTTTAAAGTAGTAGCTTCATGTTTTTCTTCTTTGTGAGAGGCTGAGATGTTTCATGTTCAGAAGAAGCTGGAGCACAGTCTGATGAGAGAGATGATCAGAACAACTAAAGTGCTGCAGCACGGTGAGAGGTTCTGGTGAGAGGTTCTGGTGAGAGGTTCTGGTGAGAGCTGGAGATACCTGTGTCTCTGGCCCGCCTGAGACCCAGAGAAGGGACACTGGACGTTGGACGGACTGAACTCCTGGAAATCTTCGCCTGAAAACAAAAAACATGTTTGATCTTTGTGTTTTTGACTTTATTAAAAACACATGGAGCCGTTTCTTCTGGATCTGGACCGGCTCGGTTCTGGTTTGAAGAGAAACGGTTTTGTCTTTTAAAAACTACATTCACAATAAAAAAGATTTGCTGCTTTTTCGTTTAAAGCTTTAAATCTAACGTGAACTTCACCAAACACACTTTAAATGTTTTCACAGCAGAGAACTTTAAATATAAAACTCCACTCAGAACCTTTAGAACACGGCCCGGTTCTGTGCAGCTCGTGTGTTTCGGTCCTTACGTTCTGCCTGAGCCACCACCGACACGCAGGACTCGTCCTCCTGCTCGTCCACCAGAACCTGCTTGGCGGTGCCGTGCCGCATCACACGGGTCAGGTGGGGTCCGACGGTCCGGACCAGGCGGTCCGTCTGCTCCACACACCCTAGGCTGGTGCCGGACCGGGCCTCAGAGTCAAACATCTGGACTGAAAACAGCTGGAAAAGAAAATTTCAGGGTTTTTTACAAAACAGCTAAATTTATTTTTCATTGTATTGTTTACTTTAAAATTAAAATATTTAAAATAAAAATATATCTGCACATTTTGTATTTTATACCTTTTATACTTTTAAATTTATTTAATACAATTCTTTTTAAAGATTTTGACAGTTGAGTTTAGGTTTTATAAATGCTTAAAAATTAATTGAATACTGGCGGCAATACTGGGGTTCATTTGGTAGAGATGCTGCCTCTCAGAAAGAAGGTCGCTGGTTCAAATCCCAGCAGGGGGCCTTTCTGGGTGGAGTTTCCATGTTCTCTCTGTGCTATGTGGATTTTCTCCGGGTACTCCGGTTTCCTCCCACAGACTAAAAACATGCATGTTAGACTGACTGGTAACTCTAAATTGTTCCTAGATGAGAGAGAGAGAGTGAATGGTTGTTTGTCTCATTTGTCTCCGTGTCCCTGTGATGGACTGGAGACCTGTCCAGGGTGTCCCCAGCCTCTTGCACAGTGATGGCTGAATAGACACCAGTAACCTCCACGACACGAAAAGGAAGAAGCGAGTAAAAATGATGGATGGACTTTAATACTGTATTGTTTATAAAGCCTGACGGATGTATCTGTAGAATCGATATTTTAGGCCGATATATCGGTTGGGCCGATATTTAAGCTGACATAGATGTTTGGGGACATACTGTATCGGCAATAAGTGTCCCATTATGCGCCGATATAAACACAGGGAACAAGTCACGTGTCCTTACATGAAAAAGGCGTAATTGTACAATGTATCCAGCAGAGGGCCATAAAGACTACTTTCAAGTCATGACCTTAAGTTTCACTTTCACTTTCAGCACAGCCGAAGAATAGGGCAATACTATGTAGCGCATTTAGCTGAACAGAGCATGGTAAGTTTATTTTAACTGATATGTAAAATAAAATAAATCAACAACAAAATTCTCTTCAATCATCCAACCCGCTTGTCATTAGCTACGTGCTTCTCAAGTTAGCTTGTGAGAAAACCTAGCATAGGCTAATGGCTTGTAACCATTATTCAGGTTGGTACCATCTGGCAGAATGAGGTGGTTCCTCTGGTAGAACAAAGTGGGTACAAAAAGTCATTTGTTCCCTCTGCTGTGAGTGAAGGGTCCTATTTAAAAGTATATTCACATGATAAACCTGTCTGCTGGGATGTTTTCATATTTTTAATGTATCGTGTATTTTAGAACGTTTCTTTATCGGGTTAGCAAAGCTTTTTATACAATTTATGACATTTTTAACTTGTGTTGTTTTTTTATGAGCCAGATGTCAAAGATAAATCTTCATTTCATGGAATGTTATGGACAATAACGTTTTATTGAATTGACTTGTAAACTTTATCCAGAACAAAAACTTTAACGTAGAGGTAAATATATATATCGGTGTTAGTTACGTTCTTTGTTGTCCTCAGTGAAATACATTGTCTGAAATCTTTCCTTCTCTGCTAAGAAAAATAAACACTCTGCGGTCAGTACTAATAAGACTTTTAACATGACTGACGGTGTAAACAATGAACAGGAAGGGAGTTTTTGTTTAATTTATATTTTTGTAACACACTTGATAACTTTATGGTGAATAGTGGAGGATAGAGAACTGTTTTTATGACCAGCGCACCACTCGTAAACCTACAGTAGAACTACAGTGTGGACCTGATTAGCTTCATGGTTGCTAACAGCTGAGCTAAATAAACAAGCCCTGCTCCACTTGTTGTTTTCTTAGATTGTTGGGGCGGACAAAGCTAAATATATTTCAGCCATTACATCGGTGATCGGCGGCTGCCTTCCCCTCCCAACATCGGTATCAGTGATAGCCAAAATTTCCACACTGATCGGGCTCTAATTATTTATATTATTGGTACTGTTTTATAATTACTATCATTACTACTATAGTTATTACGGCTATTTTTATCACCATTATCACCATTATCACCATCAACATCATCAGTAATGGACACAGCTAAGCAAAACGTTAGCTTTGCTAACCCATATTCTGCTAATGCTGAGACACTAAACAAGTTTTAAGAAATTAGCGAGCTAACATTAAACCGCTAACCGCTAAGACGACTGTCACTCAGTGAAATGTGAAATTGTCATTGTCATAGTTTTTTTGTATGTTTTTTTTTTGTTTTGTTGTTATTATTCTAATAATAATAAATAAAAAAAAGATGACTGTCACTCAGTCCACGTCACAAGTCTTCGTCTTCTTCCAGTTGAAGCTGCATCGACCAATCACGTCTTGTCAGGTGAACGCAGTCAGCCAATAGCGTGCCTCGTGAACTCTTCAAGACACGCCCACAACAGGAACAAGCTTGTGTAATGTGATAAATGAAAATTAGTTCAACCATTAGCTGTTTGTGGATTAACGGAACTGTGCCCACTTCTGATCATCATCATCCTCATCATCATTATAATATTAATAACATCATCATATTAATAAATATAATCATCATTAGTATCATCATCATGATCATTAGTATCATCCTCATTATAATATTAATAAATATCCTCATCATCATCAGTATTATGAACTATTAGTTGTAGAACTTCTTTAACTGAATTTGTTTTGATTACCAATAATTGATCAGTTTCTCATTTGTTTGTTTTTTTCCTTAAGCTGCCTCCCCTCTTTATTAGAACCACAGTGGAACCGGAATTGGACCCGGTGTACCGGCTGTTGGCATGTGTGGCAGTGGGCGTGAACGACCCGACACCGTTTAGACGAGTAAAAATAACCCGCAGAGCTCCGGGCTCAGAGAGACCAACAGGTCTTCTAGTGAACAGCTGTCAGAGCTGCTCTTCATCACGATGACAGCAAACTGACCAAAACACACACACACACACACACACTGATATACACACACACAGATACAGACACACACACACATACACACACACACACAGATAGACACACACACACACACACACACACAGGTCCCTCATACAGAGAATCTTGGTGAGAAACTTTAATCTGAGATTAAAAACACTAAAACTGAACCCAGGTGAATCAGGACCCTCATCTGGTCCTCCAAAGAGACCAGAAACTAAGTCCAGGACCCTTCCAGGTCCACAGAACCCCCCCACCCCCGAACCCCAGAATCGAACAGCAAACAGGTGATTTTACCTCCTATCCAGTCGCAGACTCGGGTCAGATCCAAACAGGTGTCCCAGTCCGAGTCTCGGCTCGTCCCGGGTCGTCTTCACGCGAGCTTCCTGCCGGCTTCTGCCCCCGTAGGCTCTTCTGATTGGTCAACGCTGTGTCAGACCCCGCCCCTGTAGGCTCTTCTGACTTGTCCAGGGTGTCCGACACTGCCCCCCCCCCCCACACACACACACACAAACACACACACAATAAAATGTTCTAGTGACTCAATAAAACAAAGATTAACACAACGAAACACAGATTAACAGATTAAACTGAACTCGATAAAACACAGATTAAAAGATTAAACTGAACACAATAAAACACAGTTTAACAATTAAACTGGACTCAATAAAGCACAGATTAAAAGATTAAACTGGACTCAATAAAACACAGATTAGCAGATTAAACTGGACTCAATAAAACACAGATTAGCAGATTAAACTGGAACGCCTCTGAAGACTTTGAAGGACACCAAGAAAAAAATTCAGTCGATATTTTGAGTCCACATTTTGTCCACGAGCTATTTGAGAAGCATAAACGGAACCAAGCTGCTGCCTCAGGCTCTTTGTGGTAGCCATGGTAACCACTTTCTCACTGCCTGACTGCCAAGATAAAGACAGGCAGACAGAAAGACTGAAAAGTAAGCCTCAAACAGTCACTGCGCCAAAACTACAACTAAAACTAGGAATTAAAAAAGCTAAAGTGAGGCTAACGGAAAAATTAGAAGACAGCTAGCTAGAAGCTAAAAGTAGCCAAATAGCTAAAATCAGCTAAATGTAAACTAAAAGTAGCAAAAGGCTGAAAAGTTAAAACTTTGGAAAAAAAAAGCTAAAAGCCAAAGATTTTTTTGAATAGCAGTAAAAAGCTAAAAGCAAAGAAAGGTTACCTAAAAGCCAAAAGTATCAATCATATGGCTAAAATGTAGCAAAATGTTAGCTGCAAGCTAAAAGTATGATAAAGCTAACTAGATGCTAAAGATATTAACAGGCAAGCTTAAAATAAAAGGCTAGCTATTCAAGGTTAAATAAAAAGATTTTAGCTCAGCTTTATGTTTGGTTGCTCTTTTAGCTACTGTCAATAAAACTGGATGTTTGGGGTGAAATTTGTTTAAATCTAAAAGGAACAAATATTGTAAATAAAGCGTGATGCACTTAAATTACTTTTAAAGGTTTAATTTGAGATCAGACCTGAGCGAGGAGGGCGGTGCTGGAGGGGGTCCAGCTGAGAAGGACCTGCTGATCTCTCTCCGGTTCTTCAGCTGCTCAGGTCGAGCCGTCTGAAATCAGAGCCTGGGAGCTTCACGGACAGAAACCAGAACCAGAAGCTCCGAACCATAAAACCACCTGATGTCGTAGAATAAACCTCTGAACATCCAGCCTGCTGCTGGGACTGGTTCTGCTTGAACTGGTGCTGAATAAAGTCCAAACAGAACCGCTTCAGAACCAGTTCAGGTGTTTGTTGTTTAGACTTCGGCTGCTTTCAAATCTGCAGCTGTTTGAGTGAAAAGAGGCGAATCGAAGCTGCAGCTCTGCTCTGTCACCAGCAGGGGGCAATCATTGTGTTTACTGAGGTCACCATGACAACACAACACAGGAGGAGGGGTCAGAGGTCATACCCCCAGGAGGTTTTAGAAAACTATTTTTCAGCTTTGAATTCATGCCACAAAAATAAATAAATTAAAATAAATAAATGGCCAAATGTTTCTTTAATGGAGTCCAGGCATAAATGTCAGAGTTTTAAGTTTCAACTCTAAAAAGAAGAAGTAACTCAAATTAAAGGTTGATGTACGGAAGCCTAAAGGTGCCAAAAATTTAACACATTAAAAAAAAATACATACACATAAATATGACAAACTAAAGAAAATAAATATGTCCAGTTTAATAAACCTCAAGGTAATTTTATTTTACTGTTCTTTAACCGTATTTTACTGTATTTTTTATGAAATTGTAAAATTAATTTAAAGCTTCTAATTTTCTCCTTTAAACTTCTCCAGACACGTTTATTTCAATTTACCTTTTTACTTTTCTGTTTTTTTTTCTCCAACATAAAAAAAAAAAAGATTTAATTTTTTTTTTATTTTATTATATACGGTATATTATAATATCTTTAGTAAAAAAAACAAAAAAACACTTTAAATCTGAACAAATCTCAAACATTTAAGGTAAAGAACAATAAAACATCTGGTAAAATTAGACATTAAAAATATAAAAATCCAGAACTTTTTTGAACGTTTTTCTGTTTCTGCGTAAATCTTTCAGACTTCCGTACAGATGTTTGTTTTAATCTGGATTTAACAAACGTTTATTTTTTACCTTCAGAATTTGTAAACAGCCTCAAACTAAAAACACCAAAAATAAAATCAGAAGTTTTAAAAAAGTTAACGTGTTTCAGAGACGGTTCATGTTCGCCCCAAACCTTTTCAGGTTTTTGTTTTAAAAGCAGCTGAAATTATTTAATCTGGAGCAGAAACCAAACGACTCCGGTTAAAAAGGCACAAGTTTTTATTTTTAGTTTAAAGTTTCAAAACAATTCACGTTCAAACACTTTTTATCCTTAGTCAAAACAAAGTTCCTGAAATCGCTGCTCCAGGATTATAATCTCCGTCACTAAATCTGTTTTTGTGTGAATCAGCTGATAAAAACGGATTTATTTACAATCAGCAGAGAAAAAAACTGATTTAAATATCGAAGATCCTAAAACTAAATTTATTTATTTACTTTACAAACAGCCGGCGAAGAGCAGAAGCTACAATCAGGTTCGTCTTTAAACATAAAAGCATAAATCACCAAAATAAAAGCCCCGAGCAGAAAGTGACGAGGAAATATCTGAGATCTCTCAGCCTTGAAGTTTCACTTGAGACAAAAAACCCGACCAGATTAACTCCGAGTTTGAATCTGTGAGTAAACATGTAAATTAAATCATCCTCAGACGATAAACTTCATCTAAACCAACTAAAAAAAATTAAAAAAACAGCCGAAGCATCTTCATCTTCAGCAAGAACTGGTTGAGTCAGCTGGCTTACCTCGGAAAGTTGCAGAAAATTCAGTTTTTAATCCAACAGATTAACGGCAGCTCGTTTAGTTGCACATACTTTTACTTCTTCAGACATCTAGAGAAAGATTTTCAAAATAAAGTGCTCAATGTGAAACTTTTCAGAGCTCCGTGTCGAAATATTGAGATGTTTGGGTGAACAGGAAGCAGAAAAAAACCCTGACTGAGATAATCTGAGATAATCTGAACTGATCTGAAATAATCTGATTGAAATAATCAGAGATAACCTGAAATAATTTGAACTAATCTGAGATGATCTGAACTCGGAGATAATCTGAACTCATCTGAAATAATGTGAGATTATCTGAAATAATCTGAGAT
>NC_056514.1:39538231-39547283 GCF_014905685.2 Nematolebias whitei | reverse complement strand
CTGAACTCATCTGAAATAATGTGAGATTATCTGAAATAATCTGAGATAATCTAAATTTATCTGACAGAGATAATCTGAATTGATCTGAACTAATCTGAGATCTGATATGTGAAAAAATCTTGAGTTAGTCTGAACTCAACTGTGATAATCTGAAATAATCTGAGAAAACCCTGAGATAATCTGAATTAATCAATGATAATCTGAAATAATCAGAGATAATCTGAAATAATTTGAACTAATCTGAGATAATCTGAACTCGGAAATAATCTGAACTAATCAGAAAAAAACTGATTATCTGAAATAGTCTGAGATAATCTGAAATAATATGAAAAAATCTCGAGATAATCTGAACTGTGATAATCTGAAATAATCTGTGATAATAAGAAATAATCTGAGAAAACCCAGAGATAATCTGAATTAATCAATAGTCAGAAATAATCTGAGATAATCTAACTAATAATGTTCAGATGAGTTTGGATGAACTAATGTGCAGAGAGGACCATCTCTGGGACTCAAAGTCCTGCGTCCCTGTCCCTCCACAAGGAGTCCCAGGTGAACCGGGTCATCCGGTTCTTCTGGACGCAGCCTCCGGTCTTCGGGTCACAGGAGAACCCGGCAGGACAGCAGTGTTTGGAGTCGCCGCAGCACACAGCCTGAAGACGAAACGAGAACCACTGAAAACCTGCTGCTGGCTCCAGAACCAGGTTCTGACTAAATACGATCAGAAACCGGACCAGACCTCAGACCTGACCGACCCGATCCCGCGTGGACCAAATCAATCCAGGCGTGGACAAGGAGACATTGTTAAACGAACGAAGAGTCAATAAAGTTTACGAGTTCGCTCAGTTAACAAAATAAAAGCCTCCTGCTGCTCTGGGGTCAAAACGAAGCCGAGACCTGGAGGGTCCTTGAGTCCAGGGCAGCAGGAGGGTCAACGGTTCCTGCCCCCCCAAGGAGTGACAGCCATATTTGTTTGGGCTAAGGTCAGTTAGCTGTGGCGGCCATCTTGAATTGGCAGTGCTAATCAGCTGCAGAGTAGTTCATGAAATATTTTGCTAACACTACTCAAGACTGACGACTCGTTCAGGGGCGGTCCGGACACAAATCTATCCCGAGTCTCACTAAAGAACCAGACGGGCCGTGGATTTCTTCCTAAACGTTTTTCAAACCCGCGGCCCGTTTCAGTCGATACGGGTTCCACATCAGAACCAAAACTGGATCCAATCCGGCCTCGGTTCCACATCAGATCCGAAACTGGATCCAATCCGGCCTCGGTTCCACATCAGATCCGAAGCTGGATCCAATCCGGCCTCATGTTATCTTCAAAGCAACAAACTGCTTTAATTGGCGTCCCGACAAGATGCTAACGAGGTCCACATTTGGCCCCCGGGCCGTCAGTTTGACACCAGTGCTCCAACAGAAACTAGTGGATAATAACGACCGTGGTCGTGGAAAGGTTCTGCTGACCCCTCAGTCGGGTCCACCGAGTCGAGCAGCTGGTTCTGTGACGAGCGTCGAACCGCTCCGGTTCTGGACCTGATCCCGGGTCGAGGCGGGCTGAACGTACCTTCTGAGCAGGGCAGCAGCTCCACTCTGTGTCTGAGGTTCTGCAGCACGTTTCACGTCTGGAGCAGCGGAACAGCCCGGAGCCGTCGCACGGTACCGCAGCGGCGTCCTCGGACCGGACCACCTCCTGCAGAGGGGGGGTGTCCTGGACCTTCTTCTCACATGTGCCGGTCTTCATGATGCAGGTGTAGCCCTGAGGGCAGCAGTGCTCGTGGTCCTCGCAGCAAACCGCCTGAGGAGGAACCGCACGGTTAGAACTTCAAACTGGGACAGAACCGGTCAGTTTTGGGTCAGAACCGGGAAGTGAGGAGGACCGGACCTTCACCAGGGGGCAGCAGCCCCACCCTCCGCTCTGTAACCGACAGCAGGTGGTCCCCGACGCACAGCTGCTCGTGTCGTCACACCGAACGTCCGCCACGGCGCCGGGCTCGGTCCGGTTGGTGGACCGGGTCGTGACCTGGAGAGCCCTGGAGCAGGAGGACCGGAGGGGGTCACAGGTGTGACCTCTGGGGCAGCAGTGGCCTCCATCTTTACAGCACACAGCCTGAAAAACACAAGAACCTTCAGCATCGTGGTGGTCCGGTCCAGGTGGTTCAGTCCAGCTGTGGAACACTCACATCTGGAAGGGGGCAGCAGCCCCACCTGCGGCGCTGCTCCATGAAGCAGCACGTTGTGCCTCGGGGGCAGCTGGTCTGAGCGTCGCACATGATCCTGTCGGACTGAACCGGAACCGCACGCAGGGCCGGAACCTTCTGGACCCACGGGACGCTCAAGGTCCTGGACACGGACCTCTCGGAGGTCCGAGCGGGAACTTTGGAGAACCAGGGGAGCGAGGACCTGGACCGGTCCTCACAGGTCTGAGCCTCCAGGTTGCAGACGGAGCCGTGGGGGCAGCAGTGGAGGCGGTCGTCACAGCAGACGGCCTGCAGGGGTCAACGGTCACGCGGGGTCATTTACAGGGTTAAAGCCCACGAAACATGACTCAGCTGTTTGTCTTATCGTACAACCTGCATACAACCATCACCCAATCAGCATCCAATCAGCATCCAACCCAGTGTTTGCCCTAGCATTATTCAAGCGCCCCCCCACACACCAAATCTTCCACCCCACATGCAGCGCCACACCTGACGGAGTTTACCTGGGGGAGAGGACAGCAGGCCCAGCCCCCGCTCGGCGCCGGGCAGCAGGTGGAGTTTCCGGGACAGGACGTGGACTCGTCACACCTGGTGTCTTCAGGCTGCAGAGGGAAGACGGGGGTGTTGGGGTGCAGCGGCGTGACGGCGCCGCCCGACGAACCGTCACATGTGGAGGCTGCCAGGTTACAGACGGTCCCATGAGGACAGCAGTGCAGGTGGTCCTCACAGCACACAGCCTGCAGATGGGGGGGGGGGGGGGGCATGGACTCATGGATTAAAACTTTAAATTAATCCAAAAATCTTGAGCTTATTTTTAAATCTCTCTACAAACAAACTAGTTTGTTCTTCGTGAGTCTTCCTGGCTGGACGGGTCAGAGCGGAGGGTCAGTGTGCACAGCTGGACTCGAAACCCGGGTCAGAACTCACCTCTGGTAGCGGACAGCAGGCCCACGTTCCTTGTGCAGACTGGCAGCAGGTGTTCCCGTCCGCGCAGGCCACCGAGTCGTTGCAGGGAACAGAAGGAACTGAAAAACAAACAGCAGGAACTGAAACTCAAGATCTGGACCAGAACGTCTTCCAGCATCAGGCAGAACCTTCCAGAGGTGACCTTTGACCTGTCCACTGACCCCGAGCTGCCGTCACAGGAGCCAGCATCCTGACGAGAGGTGGAGCGTCCCCCTGATGGTGCGAGCAGACCTCGTGTATCAGGTCACACCTGGTGTGCGCGGGGCAGCAGTGCACGTGGTCCGAGCAGCAGACGGCCTGAACAAGAAGAACATGAAGCTTCAGAAGAACGAACCACAGCAGCTGCTGTCAACCTGGAGATCAGACGGTGGGTTTGGAAAACAGATTAATAAGAGATGGGGGGGGGGGGGGGGGGGATGGACGAGGCTCTGATGAAGCTGTTCAGGGACAACAAGGTTAAAAGAAAAACATCTGGACTTGAGTTCTGAAACATCTGGAGTGTGTGGAGCTCACAGCTGTAGAGAACTGAAGGTGGACGTGTCTCCTCCTGCACTTCTTTAAAGCTGTGACCTCACACAGAATCCATGAAGCCCCCCCCCCCCCCCCACCCCACCCAGCTTCAGAACAGCTGATTTTGTTTCTGGAGACGGATCCTGACCCGGACGACCCGAGACGCTTCAGCAGCAGCTGCTCAGACTGAAACAGACCGTGTCCAGCTAAGAGGTTCGGCTGCATATTTAGCTGACGTTTTTACAGTTCGGCTGCTTGTGTGAACTCTTTGTGTCACTGACGTTGGGCAGAGGACAGCAGCCGTACGTCCCGTTGGACATTTGGCAGCAGGTCGTCTCATCGGGACAGGCAGACTTCTGGTCCGGACACACGACTGAAACAACAACGTCAGTTCCTTTAAAACGACCCGTGAATGAAAAACGGACTTCTGCCAACAGAACCAGCAGTTCACCGTCACTGGAAGCAGCAGGGATCTTCATCAGGGGGGTCTGGTTCTCAGCAGACCTGCAGACTCCGTGGTCCAGGTCACAGACCGAGTTGCTGGGGCAACAGTGGAGACGATCGCTGCAGCAGGTGGCCTGATGGGAAAAATAAAAACAGATGAATGAGACAAAAATTAAACATTTTAACAACAAAATGAACAGATTCTGTTTCAGGGCCCGTTGAACGATCCCTCTGAGGGCGAAACGGACCTCTGGGTACGGGCAGCAGCCGAAGTCTCCGTCCCTCAGCAGGCAGCACGTGGACTCGTCCGCACAGCTGCTGGTCCCACCGGGACAAATCACAGAAACAGCAGCGGAGGCTTCGAACCAGAGACAGGAACACGTTAATGACACGCACGATCCAAAGCCAGCGGGTCGGCCTCGGCTCGGACACGAAGACGCCACCTTCACCTGCTCCGCTCCCGGTTCTTCTCGCAGGAAGTTTCTCCATCAGAGGGAAGGACTGGAGCGCCGGGGAGTCGCACTTGGAGTGGACGAGGTCGCATGTCGTTCCCTCGGGGCAACAGTGACGTTTGTCCTCACAGCAAACCGCCTGCAGAGGAAAACCATCGAAACGTCAGAAAACTCATCAAATGAGTCGTTTCACGCGGAAAAACAAGACAAACGCCTTAAATCTGTTACATTTTTAATATGGTGAAAATGGATCATATTCAGAACTTGATATTGTAGCTTTTAGCTAGCTAGCGTAGCTAACAGGGTCGCTAACGTTCAGAAACTGAAAAAAGAAACGCTGAGTGGACCGAATGGAGTAGAGGGACTTCTGTCTCTAAAATATTCAGCTGTGAGACGCCGATGTCATCAAGGAAACCAGGAATCTGTGTTAGCTTTCAGCCAGCCGTTGCTAATTTTACCTAACCTTTTGCTACTTGTAGCTAACCTTTGAGCCAGCTGGACTTAAGCTTAGTCTTTTGCTACTTTTGTCTTTTAGCTAGTTTTCTGCTTCTTTTAGCTCATGTTTAAGATGAGATGTAAAACAGGTCAATTCCTTGTATTGGGGTCAGTTAGCAACACTAGCATTTAGCTAGCTAAGCTAATTGAATCTGTAATAAATCAAGCAGCAAGACGACACTTAATCAATTTATCAATATTCACTCAAATAAAAAATGTACAAACAGAAACAGAAAATGGAGTCATCGTTTTGACGGTTTTTAAACTGTTAAAACTTGAAAACTTTTTTTTTTTTTAATTGGGATAAATTGATTGTGATCCGCTTCAGAACATGAAGCAGAGGAACAGAACCAGAGCTCTGCTGATGACCTTTGGTAAGGGGCAGCAGCCCCAGGAGCCGTCGGGAAGCTGGCAGCAGGTGGTGTCATCGGGACACTCGGACTCCCGATCTGGACACATTACGGCCTTCACACCGCCTCTGGTCTGGATCCGACAAACACAAACATTCATTAATATGGATTAAAGTGAGAGAAACAGAGTTTAACAGACAGAAGCTGATTGGACCTTTAGTGAGTTTGTACAAATAAAGTCAAACAGAAGCAGAATCCAGATCAGAAGAAATAATCTGCACGTGATCCTGTGATCAGATTAAAAACTACTCAGCTGCCTCAGAGTCAGAGGAAGTTCACAAACGCACCTCGTCTCCACACGGGCCTCCATCGGGACAGACCAGCGCAGAGCCCAGGCCCAACAGAACCAGAAACCAGACCCCCATCTGCAGAGCCTGAACACAAGGAGCGGCGCTCAGAGAACAGATCAGCTGACAGGAAGCTGGCCGCTGATAACGGGCATTTCTGCACCAAACAAACACAAACCTCCAGTGGAAACACGCCTATTTTTAACTTTTAACATTTATTTCACAAACCAGACACTGTTTCTGTGAGTCACATACTGTGAATTAATCCTGAACTTAAAATGTTCAAAATCTGCTTTAAAAAATTTGTGCTCATATACGTGCATTTAATTTACATTCAATGTCCATTCATGTGCATCGCATCTAAAAATGCTCATAAACTACGTAAACTATATTTGTCCATAAAGCAATTTGTCAATAACTGGACCGTAAACTGTTTCCCAGGAATAAAAAGCAAAACCGAGGTTATGATTTGTAAAAAATGACTGTGAGCTAAAACAGCTGTTCACTAATTTAACCATAAAAAACACTGAATGCTTTAAATCCATGTCAACACTTCTCTACATGAATATAAATACAGAAAGAAGATCTGTTGAAATGTTTGTTTCACAATCAAGCCACGTTGGGCCCATTTAGTCAGCAAATTTCAGGTATTTCAGCTTTAAATCCTGAAAACAGTCAACAGAAAAATATCAAAACTGCACTTTATACAACAGTGTAAATATTTAGCTATTTAAAGCAAGAAAAAACAGGTTTGTTTATATGAGCAGTTGTCTCATCCTGATGCTGAGAAAACAGTTTAATTTAAGGGTTAAGCTACTTTCAATTTAAGTTTACAAATGAATATTTCAGTGTGGTTGTTTCTTCACCATTATTAGCGGTTAGCTTGAGTGCAGATAAGATGTCAGTGATGAACAGTGTCGCATACTACAACCTGAAAAACAACAAAAATGTATATTTACTGGTTTGACATCGTGGAGAAAAATACTGAGAAATATTAAAAAAGCATATACTCAAAGTAAGAATAACTTTTAGCGGCAATGAACATGAAAATTGCATGCTAGCCCACGTTAGCTTCAATAATCCAAACAAATTTAGCTTAGCATGCTAGGTGGATAGCTAGAAGCTAAGCTAGCTCTTAAGAACCCGTTAGCTTAGCATGCTAAATAGCTAGCTAGCCGCTAAGTTAGCTTTAAATGGCTGTTACTCAGCGAAGCTAAATTACATGTTCTTACCTCGTTAGCTCAATTAAGCAGGTCAAACAGACAATCTATAGACTATATGAGGATTTACTGCATCTTTAGAAACGCTCTGAACACATACAAACACTCCTGGCAAACAGAGATCACATGACACGCACCCACGTGACTCACGCCTGCTGCATGCGTTAAAGGGACAGTACACCTCAAGCGCCATCAGCTCAAATTCGCGTTTTACAGGTAATTCCTGTTTATTTTATTTTCCTAACATTTTTGCTCGCTGTAGAACAGTTTATAAGTGCATTTAGTGCTTTCAACTTCACAATGTTTACTCCTTAAATATTGAACTAATTAAATAATTGTGTTTTTTTAATTAAAGCACTTAATGAAGACCTGACAAATCAAGTTCATTAAAAAAAAGTATATTTTCCTCATGTTGATAATTAATGTGTTTTTAAATTAAACGTTTAAAATCATAATTTGAGACTCGCAGCTAATACGCCGGTTTGTTTACTTATAGAAACAGCCAAACTTTAGCTGCTGAAGTGACTGAAACAGGTCAAAGGTCAAGCTTTTTGGCCATATTTGTTTACCTAAGGGATTCAGCTGACAGCTTTGTTTACACTGAGTGCAGACCCTCCTTTCAGATTTGCATATCAACATATGTAGAAAACTGCTGGAGTAAACTCTTTTAAACTGCACTGTCTGACAAACTTCAGGATAAACTGTAATGTTTTGATTTTATTAACTTTTAAAATACAAGTGGAACTAAACAAAAAGTATCAACAAAGACATTCACAACTTAAAAACATTCATAGAAGTAAAGCGTGACTGATTTTTTTAAGTGTCCATCTAACAATGACAATTAACACAATTAATATTTTGCATGTTGAAGTCCAGTTCGTCGTTGAAGCTTATGAATTTTGCTGCTGCAGTGGATCAGATGACAAGTTTAATTAGTTTATCATTTTATCTCCTGCCATGGAAAACCAAACTTTTATAAATATTAATATTATATAAATATTATATAAATTTTATCTTTTTTTTTTCCATTACCCTTTATTTATCCAGGAAGTCTCATTGAGCCACGAGAACTCATTTTCAAGAGAGACCTGTTTAGGGAGCAGATGGTGGTTAAGGGCCTTGCTCATGGGCCCAGAGTGGGGTGAATGAGGGTGGGGGCAAGTGTGGGTGCTTCACCTACCCCACCCACATTTTCGATGTTGTCGGTACCGGGGCTTGAACTGGCGATCTTCCGATCACAGGCCCACCTCTCTAACCTCTGCGCCGCCACTCCCCACATCTATTTATGTTTTCCAAAGAAAAAACATTTAAAACACAGATTGTGGGAACAAATTTATTTTTATTTTGTTTCATGAACAGAAAAACAAAATGTACAGTTTACAAACTGACCAGGTTTAATGAAGCAAAGAACTTTTCAGCACAAGATGGACGCCTGCGATTCTGTCCGTCTCACCCGAGCACAAATAAAACCCAACAGAGGTTTAAAGTGTCTCTCTTGAATCATATAAGTTCACATAATCTGCTTATAAAACACTTTCTTGTTAGAAAAAAGAAAATTACATAAAAGAAAAGCCACAACTTCACAACTCGTAAATCCATAGCAGGTCCATTAAAACTTTACATTTACAGGAGCGGACACGTCTGTGGAAATCCTCACACTTCAGTTCAATCACATTTTCAGTTTGTACTGAAGCTGTACGGGCAGCAAGCAAATGTAAAAATGTTTTAGCGTGACTTTCCCAACATTTTCCCTCCGTCAGTTCGTTACTCTGAAACAAACAACAGAAAAACACTAAGTTCACAGTCGCTGATGTGTTCGTAGGCAGTGATGCTCGTGCCGGCGGGAGCGTGTCGGTCAGTTTGTTATCGTTGTAAACATTTACGACCGGAAGTTAGTTGTAGAGGAAGAGCAATACGGTGGTTCAGTTTTATAAGTTTGGTTGTGTGGAACAGTTTACATCTCTGTTGAGCTCAGTTTGGATAATCAGGAAGAAAGTCTCATGTGGGAGTTGAGCTAACGGCTACTCAAGACATGAGCTAACAGCTAGTGCTAACAGTTAATCAAGA
>NC_056514.1:39521801-39538221 GCF_014905685.2 Nematolebias whitei | reverse complement strand
AATCAAGACATGAGCCAACAGCTACTCAAGACATGAGCTAACAGCTACTCAAAACATGAGCTAACAGTTTCTCAAGACATGAGCCAACAGCTAGTGCTAACAGCTACTCAAGACATGAGCTAACAGCTACTCAAGACATGAGCTAACAGCTAGTGCTAACAGTTAATCAAGACATGAGCGAACAGCTACTCAAGACATGAGCTAACAGCTACTCAAGACATGAGCTAACAGCTACTCAAGACATGAGCTAACAGCAAGTGCTAACAGTTAATCAAGACATGAGCTAACAGCTACTCAAGACATGAGCTAACAGCTACTCAAGACATGAGCTAACAGCTAGTGCTAACAGTTAATCAAGACATGAGCTAACAGCTACTCAATACATGAGCTAGCAGTTTCTCAAGACATGAGCTAACAGCTAGTGCTAACAGCTACTCGAGGCATGAGCTAACAGTTACGCAGAGTTCAAGCTGCTTCTTCAAATGTCTGAGTATAAATGAGCCTCCACAAGTTATGGAAGATCAGTGGAAGGTTATCTTTAGCTTCTTCAGTGCGTGTAACTTTAAACACGCACAAATGTTTGGTTGAGAAAATTACGACATTTTCATTCGCTGATATAAAAATACTGAACGTTAGCTCAAACTGCCAAGAAGTTTTAAGTTTGAGTCGTTTATGGAAGGAATTTGCTCGAGTTTTGACTCCATGTTAGCTTCTCCCTGATTCTCCAAATGGAGATCACGCTGACTTCTATCTACTGCAGGTAAGATGCTAACTGTTCAAACTGCTTCACACAATCGTATTAAAAAAATGAACCTTTAGGGAAAAATCAGTGTATTTTTATAGAACATAGTTCATTTGGCACGACAAGTCAGTGCATCGGTGAGTAAAGTTTTGTGCTAAACATCTTTCAATAAGAGATTTCAATAAAAACACCCTAATCTACACGACACGTGCACATCATATACACCCAAAATCTTATAGAATTAGCCATTTACAAGTTTTCTGAAAAAGAGAAAAGATACAAGAAGTTTATTTATATATATTCAAGGAGGAAATAGCAGGAGAAAGGCTGTCGTTTAGGCAGCATGCTCTCCAGTGTCGCGTGTTGTTGGTACCTGTGCTTATCCGAGGCGTCAACGGTGGCGCTGAGGTGGCGACTAACGGCGGTTTAAATCCATGCCTATCACTGGATCCTGTGTGGAAGAAGGCACTTACAGGAGAGGAGTGGTACAGGCCCGGTCTACACAACACCACAAGGATCTCAGCCGTGTATCTTCAAGTAAATTAGTGGTTTTCTTGGAGGGTCGACTACACCGGGACCCAGAGGACTGGGGGTGGGGAGAGAGGGGGGCTTTTGGTGCCTTCTTCTTACATTCATATGCATGCAATGTGTCTACAACAAATGGTCGGCGTATTTACACAAAGAAGTCTCTGCTGTTTGACCAACGCTCAACGTGATTCAACGGAAAACTTGATTCATGGCACAAGTTTTTACGACTCGTTCAGATTTGGGGAAAAAGTTTCCTTTAAAAATGATCTGATTACAAATTGTGACAAAAGAGTGATTTTTTGTGTAAAATTAGTGCAGAGCCGGGGGCGGGGGGGGGGGGGGGGGTCCTCAGCTACAGACTAATAAATCCCATTAAAAAGTCGTTCATGTGAAACGATCACCAATCAATCGGTTAATAAGTTAATCCATAAGTGCTGTTTTTATGGCTGTTTCCAGAGTCAGCCGACGCGATGGCTCAGAGGACGGTTCAGTGACGGGACAGGATGCACAAAAAACTGGACAGATTCTACAGGAACCAGCACTGACAGCGAGACGAAGAGCAGGAGCACCTCACCAGAAAGGTCCAACACCAACCAGGGAACGGTGCGGTGGAGCAGCGGTTGTGCTTATTGGTACCTTTCTCTTTGAGCTCCTTCGGTTCTTGAAACGGACCGTTTGAAGCCCAGTGTTCTGGAAGTCCACAACGTTTACTTCCTGGGGTGGAAGACCATGAGAGGCCTGTCTTCTATCTTCTGCCACGGACTCTTCTTGTTCTCGTCTTTGTCGTCGGGGTCGTCCTCGGGACTGGTCATGGAGTCGCGGCGGTTCTCGCTGTTGCTGCTGCGGCTGCTGTTCCCTCGGCTGCGCCCCCTCCTGGTGACGGTGGATCCACGTGAAGACGGTCCTTCGTCCAGAAGAGGAGTGAGGGAGTTTTCCTCGGGCGACACCGGGCGTCCCTCACTGCTGCTGGGCTCGCTGTGGTCCTGGTAGGCCAGCTTGGAATAATTCTTCCCCCCGCCGCTGCCGACGCTGTGACCCTTCCGTCCTCCGGACCCCCAGCGCTCTTCCTTTCCCTTCCGGATGGCTGCCAGTTTTCGCTCGTGGGACTCCAGAGGCGGCTCCAGGTTGATTTCTCGTTGGGCGCCGCCGGAGCTGCCTCCAAATCCACCGCCGCTGAGGTCGTTGCTGACATCGATGTAGGAGTGGCGGACGTGAGCGTTGGCCCGCCCGTCCAGGGAGATGAACCAGGCCCGCGGGTGCTGTTTCACACCCAGCTCCAGCAGCTTCTTCTCCGTCAGGGCCTGCAGCTCCCCGTTCATCTGAGCCATGGTGGAGTCGTTGAAGAGCACGGGGATGGTCACCGCTCCGCCGGAGGAGTCGGACGCCCAGCTCGGCTCCTCAGAGTCGTCGCCTTGGGAGCCACCTTGCTGCTGCTGGCCCTGTTTCAGGTGGTGGTGCTGCTGGCCCCCTCCCATCTGCGTCCCATCTTTGTCCTGGTCCTTCTGCTCCTTTCCATCCTTGGCAGAAAACTCGGAGGGCAGGCGCATGTAGTGAGCCGGGATGACCAGGGTTGGCACCATGCTCCGGTACATGTTCTCCTTCATCTGGTCGATGGAGCTGCAGAAGATGATCTGGCCCGGCTGGGTGTTGAGGGAGGTGGGTCTGGCGAGGCTGTCTGCTGCTGCGGCGGAATACTCCGGAGGTTTGTCCGACTGGCTCGGCACGTAGCCCTGGAAGCGAGGCGGGGACGGCGGATCGGACGAGTATCCTCGATTGTCGTTGGCGTTGTGGTGTCTGTGGTACTCGGACTCTTTGCCCTCTTTGGGGCTGTAGCTGCGGTTGTAGTCTTCATGCAGTAAGGGGTTGTCCAGGTTGTTGGTCTCTGTGGCTCGGGTGACCTTCATGGGGAAGCTCTCGCCCCGCTGAGAACCTGAAGCGTTCTTTCCCTTCCCGTGTCGCAGCATGTGAACTGGAACGTGCTTGGTCAGGTCCTCCCTCGAACTCTGATAGTCTCGAGATGGGGACAAGTCCGACTTGTCGTTGGAGGGTCCCGACTCCACGTGGCCTCCACAGATCAGGTTCAGACGCGACATAGACGTACCCTGGTCTCTCTTAGCTCCGTTTAGGTTGGATGTGTGGGGTTTCCCTTGATGTCGGCGAGGCTTCAGACACCGCCGTCTGGAAGGTAAACAGACCAGAACTGAGCCTACAGCAACAAACAAACGTTTCTCAGAGTTAGTTTAGTTAAATCAGCTAAAAGTGAGACCTGCAGTAGTAGAGCAGCACGCAGAGCAGGATGAGCACCAGCAGGGCCAGCGAGCCCAGGATGGAGAGCAGGAACAGGGTGTGGTAGGTGGTGATGTCCCTCAGGCCTGGATAAGACAGACCGAAACCTGCAGAATATTTCACAGATTATCAATCTGAAGGTCGTTAGACAGCTGGAGTTTATTTTAGCTGCTGATGTTCAAGAACTGCCTGATGGATAAACATCCTGTTGTTGTTGTTGTTGTTGTTGTTGTGGAAACACTCATGAAGCGTTCACTCCACTGTGATCCATTTTACTTCCATACGTTTTTCAGCATCTTTCTCTTTCCACAATTTTTGTGCTGTTTCAACAAATCATGAATCAAAACGTTCGGCTCTTTCAGGACAATCCTGCTGTGACTTTTGGTATTGGTGCAACTTTAGCTTTTTTTAATATTTAGCCTTTTCTGACATTTTTTTCTCACAGAAAATTTATTTTACATCCTTCAGATCTTTAGCTCTGTTTACAACCTTTTCCTGTTCCTTTCACATTTTGTTCTGCTTCAGCTTCCTTCTGCAAATTTAACTTTTTTCAGCCACTTTCAGCTAATTTCAGCTGTTTTGTGCTCCTTTCAGATTCTTTCTCCTAACTATATTTTTGTGCTTCTTCGGAGTTCTTTCAGCTAATTTCAGCTTGTTATGCTCCTTTCGGCTTATTTCTGCACGTTTCAGCTTTTTCTACTATTTCAGCTATTATACAGCTGTTTTTATGCTAGTTTAAGCTTTTTCAGCTAATTCCACATTTGTTGCACTCATTTCAACATTTTTCCATCTGATTCAGCAAAAATGTGCTCTCTCAACTTCCTTCTTGTAATTTAAGCTTCTTTTTGCTTTTTTAGCTACTTTTCAGCTGTATTTTTGTGATCATTTCTACTTTTTTCAGATAATTTCCACTTTTTTGTGCTCATTTCTGCTTAATTGGGCAAACATGTTCTTTCAGCTTTTTTCTGCTAATTTAAATTTGTTCTATCTTTTCAGCTACTTTTTCCTTAGCACTTTTTAGCTAGTTTCAGCTGTTTTCAGATAAATTCAAGTTTCCCGTCGTAATTTCTGCTACTTTCAGCCTAATTAACTTCTTTCTGCTAATTTCAGGTTGTCATGCTCCTTTCAGCTTTTTTCAGCTAGTTTGAGCTTTATCTGCTATTTTAGCTACTTTTTAGCTGTAAATTTATCTTTATTTATTTTTCATATATATGAATGTTTCTGTTCAGTGTCCCGAGACGACTTCTGTTGTGACTTGGAGATTTATAAATAAACTGAATTTAATCTTCAGCTAATTCCACATTTTCTAGTTCATTTCAGCTCATTCCACTTCCTTCTGGTAGTTTAAGCTTCTTTCTGCCTTTTCAGCTACTTTGAGCTATTTTTAGCTCATTTCTGCACATTTAAACCAAATTCAGCAATATTTGTTTTTTCTGCGGGCAGCACGGTGGCGCAACTGGTAGAGCTGCTGCCTCTCAGCGAGCAGGTCCCTGGTTCAAACCCCGGTCCAGGGGCCTTTCTGGGTGGAGTTTGCATGTTCTGTCCGTGCATGCGTGGGTTTTCTCCCGGTGCTCCGGTTTCCTCCCACAGACCAAAAACATGCATGTTAGGCTGATTGGTAACTCTAAATTGTCCCTAGGTGTGAGTGAGAGAGTGAATGGTTGTTTGTCTCGTTTGTCTCTATGTGTCCCTGTGATGGACTTGCGACCCGTCCAGGGTGTACCCCGCCCCTCGCACAGTGATTGCTGGACATGGGCACCAGCGACCCCCGTGACCCAAAACTGGAATAAAACGGGTAAAGATAATGGATGGATGGATGGATGGATGTTTTTTCTGCTTTCTTCTTAGTCTTGTTCTTCCATTCAGCTACATTTCAGGTTGTTTTAGCTCATTTCAGCTGTTTTTCAGGAAGTTCTTCAGCAACAAGCATTCACACTGCATTTTTGCAGGAAATGCAGTTTTCCTCGTTAGTATTGTCGTCCCCTGTGACACCAAGAGGACGGTGTTTGCATCAACGCAGGTAAAAACAGCTGAAGCAGCAGATCTGAGTCAGGCATACCTGAAGACGAAGGAAAGGCAGCTAACCAGTACCCCATCTGAGGAACCACGACGTTCCACACAAACTGCGTCCCGTCCTTTTTGATGTAGCCCGTCCCGTTCCGAACCCACAGTCCTGAAAATTGTAGATAAAATAATCTTCATTATTACACACATGAAGCTTTAAATACACGGTGATGAGTTTTCCTCACCCGTCTTCGGCTGATACATCCAGGCAGGAACACTCGTGGCCATCCTGTTCCGGGTGTCGGACGGCAGAGGCACCGAGACGTGGATCGGATCGGAGACCTTGATCGCGCTGCCATCTTTGTCAAAGAGCTGAATGCTGACCACGGCGAGCGCCGTCAGGTCGGTCCACCCGGTTTCTGCACCTGAACGAGAAACAAGACCAACATCAGCATCTTCTTCTCGTGTTGAGTTCTTTTATAAAACAGCCGCGATGCTCGTTGCATTTCAGCCTCTCGATGTAGGAGGAGTCGCTAAATGTCCGGATGGGGACATAAAAACACGTTGGAGAGAGGAACAACAAGAAGTGCCAATATTTTACAGCAGCACAGAAAAAAAATCATCACATAGAAAGAGCTGATATTTTAACAACTCAAGTCTGTAAACTGAGTTCAGAGAAAACTCCCAGAATTCCCTGGGTTGGCCGACTGACGCAGACCTGAGCTGTTGGTCTCCTGGCCCAGAAGAAAGGGGAATCCACCGAGCTCGTACTGACTCCTGGCGGTGGTGAGCGTGGCCGACAGCGCCGTGTAGTTGGAGCTGGAGGACAGCTGGATGGACTTCCTCTGGAGCTGAACCAGCGGCTGGTTCCGAGCGCCTGACGTGCAAAACAAAGCCGGTGAACAATAAAACTTTGAGGAACGTGCTGCAGTTAGACAGAAAGATGAATAAATAAACATGAAACATGGGTCTGGTCTCACCTGGTGACCCAGACAGAACCTGCAGGACGTCATCGTACAGAATCAGAGTTCCTGGCCTCTCAGCAAGAAGGTACAGGCTAACCGAGGCGTACACTAAAACAGAGACAATTTATTAAAAAACAGCTGATTTTACAGTTGAAACACCGAAGAAAACTAAAACAGACCGACAGCTCAGCAGCTAAAAGCTAACTGGTGTTGTTTAGCAAACTATTAGCCGAGTGCCAACAGTTTGTTTTGCAAACTATTAGCTGAGAGCTAACAGTTTGTTGTTTTGCAAACTATTAGCTGAGAGCAACAAAGTCCATGCTCAATAATCCAGGTATATAATCCAACATTTTTCAGTCAGGTCATCTGGACAGTTTCTTTTGTTTTTGTTTTTTTTGTGCTGAAACGTGGATTACTGAGCATGGACTTTGTTGGTTTTGAACCAGCTTGACATGACTGTTGATGAGAGAGAGGGCCGGCACCGGAGGAGGGGGTGTGCCAAAGAGACCATCTTAGCACCAACATAACTGGTTTGTTCCACTTTGGAGTAAGCTGTTGGGGGAAGAATCAGTTTTGTGTTGTGTGTTTCCTTGACTGATGAAGCCTTCTGGATGGAAGGTGAAACGTTTCAGCACAAAAAAAAAAAGCTGTCCAGATGACCTGACTGAAAATTGTTGTATTAGCTGAAAGCTAACATTTTGTTGTTAAGCAAACTATAAGCTGACAGCTAACAGTTTGTTGTTTAGCAAACGATTAGCTGAAAGCTAACAGTTTGTTTTTATCTAAAAACACCTAAACAGACACCATCAGAGAAGCGGTTTCAACATTTGAAGGAACGAGGGTGACAGCTGAAGTGGACCTACAGGGGATGCGGTTGGAGTGCCACGGCACAGAGTTGGTGATGTAATCCTGTTTGGAGGCTGTGATGATGACCCATGTGCCGGCTCGGTACAGGAAGCTGACTCTGACCACGCCATCGCTGCCGGCACGACTCGACGCCAAGAGCGTCTGGTTCCCCTGAACGTCCACCTGAGCGCCCGCTAACGGCGACAGGTCGCTGTTGTCGAACACCTGCACTTTTATCTGTACCTCTGAAAATGGAAAGAAAAATAAAGTATTTTCACAATCATTAAGGCAACATCCATCCATCCATCCATCCAGCCATTGGGTCTCGGGGGCAGCATCTTGAGCAGGGAGGTCCAGACATCTCTCTCCACAGCCTCTTCCAGCTCTTCTGGGAGGACCCCAAGGCGTCCTCAGGCCAAATGAGAGACATAGTCTCTCCAGTGTGTCCTGGGTCTTCCCCGGGGTCTCCTCCCAGTTGGACATGCCTGAAGCACCTCCCTAGGGTGGCGTCCAGGGTACATCTCTACCAGATGTCTGAACCACCTCAACTGGCTCCTCTGGATGTGGAGGAGCAGTGGTTCTACTCTGAGTCTCTCCTGATAACTGAACTTCTCACCCTGTCTCTAAGGGAGAGTCCAGCTCTGCAGATGAAACTCATTTCAACCTCCTGGATCCACGATCTCATTCTTTCAGTCTCTACCCAGAGTTCATGACCAGAGGTGAGGGGAGGAACGTAGACTGACCTGTAAACAGAGAGCTTTGACTTACAGCTCAGCTCTCTCTTCACCACAACGGACCAGCCCAGAGTCCACAATACTGCAGACGCTGCCCCAATCCATCTGTCAATCTAACGCTCCATTCTTACCTCACTCGTGAACAAAACCCCGAGATACTTGAACTCCTCCACTTGAGGCAGGACCTCACACTCGATCTGAAGAGAGCACTCCACCCTTTTCCAGTTGAGGACCATGGCCTCAGATTTGGAGGTGATAATTCTCATCTCAGCTGCTTCACACTCGGCTGTGAACCGCTACAGTGAGAGCTGAAGGTCACGGCACGATGACGCCAGCAGGACCACATCATCTGCAAAGAGCAGAGATGAATCCTGAGGCCACAGAAACGGACTCCCTCCACCCCCCGTCTGCACCGAGAAATTCTGTCCCTAAAAGTTCTGAACAGAATCAGTGACAACAAGCAGCCTTGGAGGAGTCCAACTCCCACCCTGAAGGGTCCGACTTACTACCAGCAATGAGAACCAAACTCTGGCACCACTTGTATAGAGACTGAACAGCCTGTAGCAACGGGCCCCCAATCCCACACTCACGGAGAACCCCCCAAAGTGTAGGAACACGGTCGAAAGACTTCTCCAAATCCATAAACACATGTAGACTGGATGGGCAAACTCCCATGACCCCTCGAGGACCCTAGTGAGGGTAAAGAGCTGGTCCAGTCATGAACTCAAGTTAGCTGAATGCTAACAGTTAGCGGTTAGCAAGGTGCAACTTTAAAACTTTTCACATTTGTCACTTCTGACTAATGTTCACAAACTACCACTGAATTATTGAGATATTTCAGAACAAAATTAACTCATGAAGAAATAAGGAGCAAAACATTTTGGTAAATTAAGACTGATGTTTTTGTTATGGAGTTAGCATCAAGCTAACAGTTTGTATTAGCAAACTGAAACCCTAATTGTAGCTAAATAATTTCTTGGTAAAGTTTATTGTATTTATATAAAAATGAGCACATAAAGTGATAAAGAACATTCCTGTACATTAATGCAGTTAGCTGAAATCTAATTTGCCGCACCAGCAACCCTAAAATTAGCCTCTGACTGTCATAAACATAAACTACAGCCTGATTACTGTGATACTTTGAACAACATGAACATCTGAAGTTAACATTTGGAATAAATTTATAATTTTATTTAGATTGGACTTCTGGTGTAATCACTTCCTGTTGGGCCAGATTACCGTCCTGATGAGGAGGATGTTTGCAGTCCCAGACGCACCCTCCACAACGCTCATCCTCGTGTTTTCGGCCCTGAAACATTTCGGTTCTCATCATCCTGCCTCTTGGACGGCGTGGATGTGGGTCACACTGTTGCCATGGAAACGGGCAGACTCGCCAAAAGCTGCCTTGTCGTGCTTCCTGACTCGGTTCCTGTGGAACGACGAGCTTCGGTCGCCTCAAACCCCGCGGAGAAAAACTCCTTCGTGTGTGTGTGTGTGTTTGCACGTGCACTGAACATGGATTGCTGCTGTCATCCATGACCATCAGTGGAACAATAAAGGCTCTGTTGTGCTCGGGGAGGATTTCCTCGGTCTGGACTCCACTCTTGAGTCACTCAGTGGGAGTTTCTCTTCAAAGTGTTCTTTCCACAGGACAATCGTCTCTCTGTTTACCCCGAGACGAGTCTGTAACTCAGAATCAAAACTAGTTTTCACAGTTAAAGCTCAAACAAACTGGTTTTCCAGAACTTGATATTTTGTCTAAAGGTTTGACCTGTTTTTTTACATTTAAAATACAGTAATTGTAATTTGGATTTCCAAGATCGGCGCTTTCATTTGAGATGGTCATATTTAAATCAAGGTTCTGGTGTTGCGTTCAAGTGTCAGAGAAAAGTAAACTGACCGGCTTTAACCGCTCCTTTCATGTCGACCTGCCTCAACACGCCTGTTTTAATTGTTTTGGCTTTGACCGGCGTTTAGACACCGAGCTCCACCTAACTTTAAAAAAACAGACAAAACAAAGAAATACGACCGAACGAGGACTAAAACTGTGTTAAGATATTTTTGGACTGGTCCTATGGTTTGGATCTGCTCAGAGACGGGATTATAATGAAATTATGACCCGGTTCTGACTGGGTTAAACTGGGCCAGCAACTCTAAAAAGAGTCTCCCTGGGATTCAATATCAGCCAAAGAATAGAGTTTAATCTGCTTGCTACATCACGTAGAAAGGCTTTTGAAGCACCGTCTCATATTTTCTAACACGTCAGAAACACATAAGATCCATTGAGATCCCACTTAGCCACGCCCCCTCATACACCGACAGGTTGAGCTCCCCTTCTGCGAAAGAGGAGTCCAGGACCCTATAAATGAGTAATGACACGGGACATCGGGGCTTTTCCGGGTCTGTGAACGCGTCACAGACCGGAGAGTCCAGCGCTGTAAATTGTAACATTTTCCTGCCTTTTTTAATATAATTGATAAAACTTCATTGACGTTTCCTTGATTTATTTGTTAGTATGAGTTGCCACTTCTTAGGAAGGTTCGAGCCGGGGGGAAAGGACGTGGGCTGGAGGGGGCTGGAGGGTCCGGTGGCCCGCAGCCAGCTCCCGTCTTTAACAACTGGAAAGTCTGAGTTCAGCCAAAGTTGGAAAATGTGAAAAAAATGTACTCGAACATTAAAATGTGAGGTCCGGCCATCGAGATGTGTTAACGCTAAAGACCGGACCGGAAGCCTGCAGCTGAAGCCACAGAGGGCGAGCACCCCCTGGTGGCTGGATGCAGAACTACTTAAGCCCCGCCCCCTCTGTGTAAATAAATGGGACATTTCCACGACAGAAAAATATTTTTAAGTAACACTGTGGTTTATTTTTTTTCCAGGTGTTTTGGAGCTTTATGCTGTAGGTTCAAATATGCACAATTCGTCAAGTTCAGTTTTAATAATTATTTGTCTTTTAAAATACGTCATGTGGCACTGTGATTGACAGGCTGTTTGGGTGGGACTTTCATTACGAGGGTCCATTCATCTTGTGTAGACTCCAGCTCCAAAAATACAACATGGCTGCCCGCACCCAAAAATGTGGACATTTTGGTTTCAGTTTTGAATAACAGGAGAAGACTGAGACGCTTCGGCCATTTCTATTAGTTTAGCTGGGCTAAAGGTTCGATAAGAACTTGTTTTGTCCTCGTCTGCTCTCAGTTATGAACCATTTATTCATAACCTAATTAAAGTCAACAGTGACAGGATTACAGCAGGAAAGCATAGATTTTTTTATTATTTTTTTAAATTATATATTTATTTGTGTTTCTAGGCTTCAATGTGACAGTGGGCATACAGGAAGTAGGCCCCCCCAAAAATTCAATTTTTTTAAAATATATTTAATTTATATACATTTTTTTCTTCTCTGACAACTGTGATTGAACGTGGGCGGAGCTTAACTCCATCTTTCCACAGAGCCACCCTTTAAAATGTCCGGAATATCCCTTTTTAAAGCATGACAGAAGGCTGGGTGGTTTAGGGTCAGCTCTGCTCCTGTGCGCGCGCTCATGCATGAATAAATCAATTACGTAATGTCCTTCAAAATGCACGGAACTACAAAAACATGGTTAAAAGAACTGGATCTGGTTTCAAACACATTTATCTCAGAGGACTGAGCTCCTCCTGATCTGTTCAACAAGGCCTGATGGTCCACATCCAGACCTGAGCCCAAAGACCACCAGGACCCACGGCAGGGCCTCCCACCCTGTCACCTCACCCTTCACCCACCAGTGGACCCAAAAGGTCCAGAACCAACAGAACCAAATCCCCCGCAACATAAAACACATCCAACCATCCGACCAACCCCTCCCATGATCTCATTGTGCTGCATCCATCTCCACCTCCTGCAGGGCCTTACCGAACTGATCCGGCAGAGACTTGGACCGAACCTCCCGGACCGCGCACAGCAACGCGCACAGCAGCACACGGGACACGCGCATGGCTGCAGTTACATGTCTGCCCGGCGGGTGTGAGCTCGTTTGTCCATGTCTGTCCTCGGATTGAAGCGCGGAGCTCAGATGCTGCTTCGCCTTGTTTTTATTGTCTGAGGAGACACGAAAGACAGAAATGTGTCCCCCTGCTGGCCTCGCCCGGGACAGCCTCCTGAACGTTAAAGGACCAGGCCCCTACAGGCACTGGTAAATGAAGCCAGTGTAGCTCTGGTACTGGTCCCAAGCCCGGGTAAATGGTGAGGGTTGTGTTGTGGCATCCGATGTAAAACACTTTTGCCAAAACCATAATGCGAGTTCTTCAAAGCAAAACCAAACCGGATTGGTCAAGATCCGGATTAACAACGACCGCCAGGGTGATGATGGAAGTTGTGCTGCTGAGTGCTGAAGACCACAATGAGGGAAACGTGTCAGGAGACAGAGGAGAAGAGGAAAGTGAAGAATGTAGGACTGAGGGTTGCAACTCTAAATGTGGGGACAATGACAGACAAAGGTAGAGAGCTGTCTGGCATGATGCTGAGAAGGAAGGTAGATGTTTTATGTGTCCAAGAGACCAAGTGGAAGGGCAGCAAGGCTCGCAGCATTGGAGCAGGGCTCAAACTGTTTTACCATGGTGTTGATAGAAAGAGAAATGGAGTAGGGGTGGTCCTGAAGGAGGAGTTGGCAAAGAATGTAGTAGAGGTGAAAAGAGTGTCAGATAGGTTTGATGTGTCTGAAGGTAGAAGTAGAAGGTCTGATGCTAAATGTTGTCAGTGGTTATGCTCCACAGGTTGGATGTGATGAGGAGGAGAAAGATACATTTTGAAAGATCTGGATGAAGTGATAGAGAGTATTCCCAGGGAGGAGAGAGTGGTGATGGGAGCAGACCTGAATGGGCATGTTGGTGAAGGAAACAGAGGATGAGGAAGTGATGGGTAGGTTTGGTGTCAAGGAAAGAAACCAGGAAGAACAGATGGTGGTGGATTTTACCAAGAGAATGGAAATGGCTGTAGTCAATACCTATTTCCAAAAGAGGGAGGAGCATAGAGTGACCTATAAGAGTGGAGGAAGGAGTACACAGGTCGACTACATTCTGTGTAGAAGAGGAAACCTGAGGGAGATTGGAGACTGTAAGGTTGTGGCAGGGGAGAGCGTGGCCAGACAGCATCAGAGGGTTGTGTGTAGAATGACTGTTGTTGTGAAGAAGAGAAAAAGAGTAAAATCAGAGAAGAAGACCAAATGGTGGAAGATGAAGAAGGAAGAACGTTGTGAGAAATTCAGAGAGGAGCTGTTAAAGGCTCTGGGTGGTAAGAAAGAGCTTCCAAATGACTGGACTACTACAGCAACAGTAATTAGAGAGACAGGTAGGAAAGTACTTGGTGTGTCATCTGGACAGAGAATGGATGATAAGGAAACCTCTTGTCGAGAGGAGCCAGTTGAGGCGGTTCAGGCATCTGGTAAGGATGTTCCCATGGCGCCTCCCTAGGGAGGTGCTTTGGGCATGTCCAACTGTTAGGAGACCCTGGGGAAGACCCAGGACACGCTGGAGAGACTATGTGTCTCAGTTGACCTGGGAACGCCTTGGAATCCTCCCAGAAGAGCTGGAAGAGGTGGTGGAAAGAGATGTCTGGGCCTTCCTGCTCAAGCTGCCGCCCCCGCGACCCGACTTCGGAACAAGTGGAAGATAATAGATGGATGGATGGAAACCTGGTGGTGGAATAATGAACTGCAGGACACTGTTCAAAGAAAGAGGTTAGCCAAGAAGAAATATGACAGTGAGAGGACTGAAGAGAGGAGACAAGAAGATAAGGAGATAGAACGTAGAGCAAAGAGGGAGGTAGCTAAGACAAAGCAGAAGGTGTATGATAAGTTGTATGGGAGGCTGGACACTAAAGAGGGTGAGAAGGACTTGTACCAATTGGTGAGACAGAAAGATCAGGCTGGAAAGGATGTGCAGCAGGTTAGTCTTGTTAAAGATAAGAATGGTAATGTTCTAACAAGTGAGGAGAGTGTGATGGGAAGATGTAAGGAGTGTTTTGCAGAGCTAATGAATGAAAGAGAAAGAAGAGTAGAGGTCATAGAAACTGGACAAGGAAATGGGAAATATTAGTGAGGGTGAAGTCTGGAAAGCTCTGAAAAGAATGAAGAAGGTGAAGGCAGTAGGATCTGATGACCAGTGGAGGTTTGAAAATGTCTTGGAGAGATGGCAGTGAGGTTTTTGACTCAAATATTCAATGGCATATATGAGGGTGAAAAAATGCCTGAGGAGTGGAAAAGAAGTGCTGGTGGCCATTTTTATGAACAAGGGTGATGTACAGAGTTGTAGCAACTACAGGGGAATTAAGTTGATGAGTCACATGATGAAGATCTGGGAGAGTTGTGGAAGCAAGACTTACTGTAGATGAGAGGTGACTATCTGTGAGCAGCAGTATGGTTTCATCTCACCACAGATGCCATCTTTGCTTTGAGGATGTTGATGGAGAAGTACAAAGAGGGTCAGAAAGAACTCCATTGTGTCTTTGTGGATTTAGTAAAAAACATCTGACAGAGTGCTGAGGGAGGAGGTGTGGTATTGCATGAGGAAATCTGGAGTGGCAGAGGAGTATGTTAGACTGGTACAGCATATGTTCAAGGACAGCAGGACAGTGGTGAGATGTGCTGTAGGAGTGACAGATAGCTTCAAGATGGAGGTGGGAGTGCATCAAGGATCGGCTCCGAGCCCCTTCTTGTTTGCTCTGGTGATGGACCAACTATAACAGATGAGGTCAGGCAGGAATCCCCGTGGACTATGATGTTTGAAGATGACACCATGATCTGTAGTGAGAACAGGGAACAGGTGGAAGAGAACTTGGAGAGGTGGAGGTATGCACTTAAAAGAAGAGGAATGAAAGTCAACCGTAGTAAGACAGAGTCCATGTGTGTGAATGAGAGGGAGGAGGTGGAACAGTGAGGCTACAAGGAGCAGAGGTCACAAAGGTGCAGGACTTCAAGGACTTGGGGTCCACTGTCCAGGAACATGGGGAACTGGGAGTGGCAGAAATGAAGATGTTGAGGTTCTCCTTAGGAGTGACAAGGATGGATAAGATTAGGAATGAGATAATCAGAGGTTGAACAACTGGGAGATAAAGTTAGGGAGGACACATTGAGATGGTTTGGACATGTCCAGAGGAGGGACAGTGGGTATATTGGATGTTAGAAATGCATCTGCCAGGAAAAAATATATTTGTAAACAATGATGTTTAGCATCATTAGTGTATCAGAGTATGTTGGGGATGACTCTCAGTTACCACCACATCAAATTGTAGCTCCTTATCTGTAAAATTAACTCAGTTATAGCCATTTTAAATTTTAGTGTTTGCTAATATTGTGTAACTGTGACCATCTTGAATCAGGTTGACTTCAAAAGTTATTTGTGGATAAACATCCAATAATTATTTTCTGAGATTTGCACTTTAATCAAATTATTCTCATATTGAACTGGAGCAGAAAACATGAGTCATATTCTGCTGATGTGCAGCAGCTTGTGTCTGGTTTTTCCATCATTTGGACCGGGAGGAGCAGGATGAGCGTCAGCATCGTCTCCACAGAGAAATCTCAGGATTAACAGATTGTCAGCTTCAGCTGATGCCAATTCCATCTGACAGGAAGTCATGGAGGATAACGAGACCTGATCATTTATTAAAAAGGAAAAAGTTTTCCACTTTTCCAACTTCTCAGAACTCACAGTTTAAACAGATCAGGTGAAGCGACAGCTGCTGTTTGTGCATAAAACTCCTAAAACAATTCTGTGAATAAACGATCAGACTGAGAAAAGGAAAACAGACTCAAAGAATAAACATTTTCAAGTTTACTGAAGTGGATACGAGAAAACCACAGAACAGCTGTTTATCTTTTTCACATAATAAAGTTCAACAACAAAATGTTTTCTATGTTTAGATTTTAAAAGTCAGACAGTTACAGGATTTTATTATATTCTGATAAAAAGTCAGATCATAAAGGAGAACCAGACAACTGCAATAATCCAAAAGCCTTTTTTAAAGGAATGCATATCACCCACACCTGTCCTGACTGTCATAAGTTTCAAACTGAAGTTTCTGTCGGTAGAGCAACAAGCTGAAGTCATTGTGATTGCCCTCAACATCAAAGTTTTCCACAGTCTCATGGGATATTTTAATAAAGACACATTTTAATATTGTTATGATTGAATATCACATATTTGACATTGAGTCATCACAATATGTGATATTGAAATATTACTTTATATCATGATTACTCAATATCACAATATATTGTGACTACACTATAACAATATATTGTGATTACTCAATATTGCAATATATTGTGATTACTCAA
>NC_056514.1:39512443-39521791 GCF_014905685.2 Nematolebias whitei | reverse complement strand
TATTGTGACTACACTATATAACAATATATTGTGATTACTCAATACCATAATATATTGTGACTACTCAATATCAGACAATATTTTGATATTGATTCATCACACACAGTGTCTCAATATATTGTGATAACTCAATATTTTGATAGATCATCACCACAACATATTGTGATAGCTCGCTTTCACTATACGCTGTGACAACATTTTACATTGTGATATATTGATAACTATATGCAATAAATATTGTGATTATGGTGTCTCAGTATGACAATATATTGTGATTTATAACAATATTGAGGTGTTTGTTGAAATATTTCAATATCTTAATATGTCAATATCTTGCAGAAGTTATCACAATATTGTCATCTCTTAATATACAAATATATTGCAATAGTGAGTTATCACATTACCACAATAGATTACAATATTACTGAAACTTGATATCACAATATATCACAATATCTATTATCTTACGTGATCTGTTAGTTCTTGATTCGTTTGTCTGAATGACCAACTACCACACAAAATGTTAGTTCAATAAAACCAGAACTAACTTATAGCCATTTTCTTGTTTGCTAAGTTTCTGTAGCTTTGGCGGCCATCTTGAATGGGGTTGACTCCACCAGTTATAGGTTTTCATCCAATGCTTAGTTTGAGACTTTTAATAAAATTGGTCTAGAGGTTCATGAATTTACAACACCCATGGACACTTTGTCCTTTCAGGGGACGATTTTCAGGTTTTCTGTGAAGATGAACAGAAAATATCCGTAAACTTAGAGTTTAAAAAATTTGCACTTTTTATTAAAATAGAAAACGCTGGTTGATTGAGAACCAAAACATCTTCAACAATCAGAAAATAAGATTATTTTTATTTGTTTAGGATCCAACAGTGGATGTTTAATTCCCTTTTAATAAAACTAAATACATAAAAGCGTAATTGAAGAGAAGAGTGATGGAGGAGGCTCCCTGCCAGCTGTCTGAGTGAGATGTTGGCAGATTACAGGTTAGCTGCCAGGAGCTTCAACAAACACACATTTTGAGATGCAAAGTGTCCTTCAGAGAAGCTGCAACAAAACAAAGTGACGGGAAACAAATCTTTTTGGTTTGTTCTTTATTCATCTGATGACTCATGACTCTGGTCATCTTTTCAACTGTTCTTTATAAAATAAATATCCGTGTTCATATTTAAACGAGGAAATTTATAGATTGATAGATTTTTATATGATGCACAAACACTGAACTTGTTCAGAGGCAGACTGTCATGCTGTGGTCCACCAGCAGGGGGCAGAGCAGAGCTGCAGCTGAACCTGACCTGAAGTCTCTCAGCTCCTGTCATGGTGGACTCGAGTCCAGGTTCAGATCAGAGAGGCCTGAGACTGAACTCAGGTCTCTCTCCTGCAGACTGTTGGAAGTTCAGGTCCAGGTGTTCAGTCCCTCGTTAACCAAACATCTCATGAGCCAATCAGAAGGCAGCACCTCGGTGCCTTTAGGTAGACAGCAGACCTGCAGGTGATCTCTGAACGTTTTTCACCTTCAGCTGAGTCACTTCTGTGAGATTCTGCCTAAAATAAAACATGACAGTTTTGAGCCAGAAAGGTTTGATCAGTCCAGACATTGAGCTTCGAGGATCGATGCCTCGTTACGAACACCTGATGAATCCAGACAGAACCGTCAGGTGCATCAGAACCGAACGCAGGACACGCTCTGCTGATGAAGATAAAATATCAGCCAACGTTTTACAACACATCGGCTGTAAAACGACCACTTCCTGTCAGAAGTCCGTGGACCTTAGCGTCTGCTTCCCCGCCTGACAGATTAGGTGTGAAGACGAGCCGCGGCGCCGGGATTCCTCGCCATCCGGGCTGCGTCGACATGTCGAAGCTGTCGGGAACCGTCTCGGTTGGATCTGGGGCACATTCTTCACGGGGTGAAATGACAGTGACGATGATGTACAAATGTTCTGGTATAAAACGTTAGTGGAAAATGAATTCCTGCCAGTTGGACGAGCCGGACACGAGTGGGATCTGAACCTGGAAAATACTCAAAGTTCTGGATCAACAGACAGAAATGAGCTCAACAGGCCCAGAGCCGAGTCCTCCCAACTCACTGGAGAAACACGTCCAAATCGGATCAGTCAGGTGGGAACTGACCCCAGGAAACAGCTGGGACCTCAGACCTGAACCAGGATCTCACCGGGCTGCGATGGACTTTAATCTCAGAATCATAAGAAAACAGAATCTCAGTTCTCGATGGATCCTGTTTAAAGACAGTTTTGTAAAATTACGTCTTATTTTCACACCCACAGCTTCTAAAACTATTCTTAGCTGTGCACGTTATTCTGTTGCCCACCTCAACCCACCCTTGGAACCACCACCGCTCCCATGTCGATGTTTTAATCTACTGGAGTCCATTTTTGTCCCCATCACGGAGCGAAGAGGGGAACTGGAAATACCCTCCATTTGTACGTCTTGAGCTTCCACGTTGGTGTGTGGCTACATGAAGGTGAAAACAAAGGTCTCGATTGGAAACGTTGATTTATTTCAGTAATTCCACTCAAAAAGTGAAACTTGTAAATTATATTCATTCATTACACACAGACTGATGTATTTCAAATGTTTATTTCTTTTAATGTTGATCATTATAATTGACAACTAATGAAAACCCCAAATTCAGTATCTCAGAAAATTTGAACATTAAAACCAATAAAAAAAAGATTTTTAGAAATGTTGGCCAACTGAACAGTATCAGCATGTACAGCATCAGTACTTAGTTGTTGCTCCTTTTGTCTGGATTACTGCAGCAATGCGTCGTGGCATGGAGTGGATCACTGCTCAGGTGTTCTGAGAGCCCAGGTTGCTCTGTGGCCTTCAGCTCTTCTGAATTGTTGGGTCTGGTGTTTCACATCTTCCTCTTCAAAATACCTCATAGATTTTCTCTGAGGTTAAGGTCAGGTGAGTTTCATGGACTATTAAGAACTGATATACCATGGTCTTTAAACCAGGTACTGGTAGTTTTGGCACTGTGTGCAGGTGCCAAGTCCTGTTGGAAAATGAAATCTGCATCTCCATAAAGTTGGTCAGGAAGCATGAAGTGCTCTACAACTTCCTGGTAGATGCTGTGTTGACCTTGGACCTCAGAAAGCACAGTGGACCAACACCAGCAGATGACATGGCACCCCAAACCATCACTGACTGTGGAAACTTGACACTGGACCTCAAGAAACGTAGATTCTGTGCCTCTCCTCTCTTCCTCCAGACTCTGGGACCTTGATTTCCAAAGGAAATGCAAAATGTACTTTAATCAGAGAACAGAACTTTGGACCACTCAGCAGCAGTCCCAGGAGAGACACTTCTGATGCTGTCTCTTGTTCAAGAGTGACTTGACACAAGGAATACGACAGCTGAAACCCATGTTCCAAAAAAAAAAAGTCTGATAAGAATTTTTTTCACCTCCAACTCCTACATGTGTCCAGTTAACCACTGTTTTGTCTGTCCAAACAGGTCTCACTTGTAAATGAGTCTTCGAGGCTCAATGTGATTTATCGGTTTAAATAAAGGTTGAATGAATGTCTTGCATACATCTGAGCGTGGTGGTTCTTGAAGCACTGACTCCAGCTGCAGTCCACTCTTTGTGAATCTCCTCCACATTTTGGAATGGGTTTTATCCCTATTGCTTGTAAACTTTTTTCTACCACATCTTTTCCTTTCCTTCGTCTCTCTATTAATGTGTTTGGACACATAGCTCTGTGAACAGCCAGCCTCTTTAGCAATTACCTTTTGTCTCGTGCCCTCCTTGTGTAAGGTGTCAATGGTCGTCTTTTGGACAACTGTCAGGTCAGCAGTCTTCCTCATGATTGTGTAACTACAGAACAAGACTGAGACCATTTAAACCCTTTGCAGGTGTTTTGAGTTAATCAGCTGATTAGAGTGTGGCACCAGGTCTCTTCAGTAATGAACCTTTTCACAATATTCAAATTTTCTGATAAACAGAATTTGTGGTTTTCATTAGTTGTCAGTTATAATCATCAACATTAAAAGAAATGAACATCTGAAATAGTCTGTGTGTAATTAATGAATATAATATACAAGTTTCACTTTTTGAATGGAATTACTGAAATAAATCAACTTTTTCATGATATTCTCTCTCTCTCTCTCTCTCTCTCTCTCTCTCTCTATATATATATATATATATATATATATATATATATATAGGCTGAAAAAACTGTTGATGGTTGGTGGTACCAAAAAACATTTAGGTTAGAATAGTTGAACCAACTTGTCACACCTGCCGTGTGTTGTTCTCTTGGTTTCTGGACACGAAGGGCAAACATGCTGGTTTTTGTTTTCATTATTTACTTTTTCTTTCACTATTCTAAAATAAAGATGTTCTAAGCAGCACAAAAGAAATGTACATAAAATCTGGACCAGTGATGCCTCTGCCAGATGAGCAATGAGGAATGACAGAAACCATCCCCAGATGTCCAGATCTAAAAGGTTTCAGCCTTCAGTGTGAAGCACGGAGGGGGGAGTGTGTTGATCTGGGGTTGCATGAAGGCAGATGTTGTTTTCAATGGCATTTAGAGTTTACAGCAAAAATGCATGAGGCAGTCAATATCTTACCTGTTGTAGATGGCTCTGTGAACAATCTCCATTTGCAGAAATAAAGGTTGATTCCGTCCGGACTGACGAGCTAATGGCTAGTCCCAGCAGGACAAAGGTCAAAGTGAAGCGCTGTGGTCTTTAAACTAGTCTCAAAAACGTTATAGCGGTTCTTGCTTATGCTCGTTTATAAACCTTTGCATCGAGTTACGTGAATGTTTGCAGGAGAAATAGTAGCAGCAGCAGCTAGCTGCAGCTTTTCCTGTAATATGAAACTGATGGTGGTGGTTAGATAGCATTAGCATGAACTGCTGTGGTTTTTCTCCTCTTGTTGATCAGGTTTCCATAGTAACACAATGCTCGTGTTTAGCTTCCTGTGGGTGTTTTACTCCCTGTGTGGGTTTTGTGCTGATGTGTGCTGTTCTGCTCTTTACTCTACTTCTGGGTCCTTTTAGCCACTTAGCATTCAGCTGTGACCTTTAAAACAAATGTGAAGCAGCACTTCGGGGTCTTTTGTCTGACATTACTCCATAACCTCATACAGGCTTGATACTTCGGATGGAGTCGTTGTTGCATTTCCTCCTGTTTTTGTGAATGTTATGGAGGTTTAATTCTAGATGTTTGTTATGTTCTGTGTATTTATACTTCACTCTACCTGAGAGGTACCGACTAATGTTCCTGTAGATGGGCTCACCTTGACGCACAGCATGGGCTCTGGAACCGATCTCCTTGAGAGGAGCTGGACCTTATTCCACTCTGGAGTTCTCCATGGTGAGAGGTGCCGAGCTGGTGTGGGTCCACTTTTAGCCCCCCGACTTGGTGCCTGTGTGTTGGAGTTTTCCTTGGTGGACGAGAGGGTGGCTTCCCTGCACCTTCAGGTGGGGGGGACGAGCTCTACGGTTATACACGCCAAACAGTGGTTCAGAGTATCCGGCCTTCTTGAAGTCCTTGGCGGGGGGGTACTGGAAGGTGCTCCAGCTGGGGACTCCTTCATTCTGCTGGGGGACTTGAATGCCCATGAAAACTAGCAGCTCTAAAATATGTAACTAACTCATACTGAGAGGATCTGTGTTTTCTGTGTCTCCCTCATGTGATCAGCTCCTGCTGCCAGCTGTTGTCCTGCCCCAGATGTTTGTGTTTATCCCCTCGTTAGCATGTCAGTCTGCGTCCCTGTTCCTCGTTGTCTCGGCATTTCCCCTGTCAAGCTCCGTGTTCCCAGCGTCATGTAAGTTTGCTGCCCTGTCAGACTTTTGTTTTTGTGAATAAATTATTTCTTTTTATAACTCTCTGAATCTCCGTGTTCTGCCTGCACTTGGGTTCGACATGAAACCACCAGATCCCGACGCGTACACGTGAAATTATTGTGACGAAAGGGAGCAAAGTTCTGTCACTAGAACAAGCGACACGTTAAGACTTCAGAAACAGAATGAACAAAATTCAGAATGGAGAACAAAGAGATCAGCTGTGGCTGAGTGGTTAGAGCAGTCGTCCTCCAATGCAAGAGTTGTGGGTTCGATTCCACCAGCAGTCACATGCCAAAGTGTCCCTGGGCAAGACACTGAACCCCCCCCCCCCCCCCCACTGCCTCCGATGTGTCCCATCAGTGTATGAATGATCTACAGCTCTGATTAGTCTGTGTAAATGTATAATAGAGTTCTGTATGAACGGGTAAATGAGGCTCAGGTTGTTGTAAAGAGCTCTGAGTGTCTTGATCAGTTAGAAAGGAGCTGAGAATGATTCAGAAACTCTGGAAATGAATCCTTAAAAGACAAAAACCGTCGGCTCGGAGATGAATAAAACAAGAATCCTTCACACATGTGGGGACATGGACGTCGGCGACGAGATCCACATAAATCCATTAGCTTGGAGCGCCGACTGACACCTCCGATGCTCAAAGAGACAAAGAGCGTCACTCGTACCGTCTGCTGCCTACAGAGCAACGGGCTCCCTTCATTCAGAATTGATTATGTCCTGTCAGCGGTTCTGGTGGCACCGGCAGGCCTGTATTTATCAGGCCGCCTCGTTCCTAAGGGCCCGGCAGAACTGCGGCAGGTGTGAAGGTCACGACGAGAGTCATATTTTAATCAAAGACCATGGAGCTAAAAATAAGACCCCCCACCCCCAGTGGGCAGAGCTCTGAGACTGAAGATGTGAGAAGGCTCTGGGTGTACACGCTTTAATTATCACGCGCACACACGGCTTGTTATTCTGAATAAATGTCAGCTGGACGGGGTTTCTGGGAGGAAGCTGTTAGTGTGGAAGAATGTGTCGCAGTGCACCTTCAATCTGAGCCGGAGCCAAGACCGACAGCAGGACGTGCACGCCGTGAAATATGTGACAGATGGAAAAATGTGTGTGCCAGGGCAGGAGGCTCATGTACTGTCGGTGTGTGTGTGTGTTCGCTGACACTACCGCTCATTTAGCAGCCTCATGAAGATGTACCAACACTCGGGGACATGAAGACCCAACAAACACAAACTCACTGAAGGACCTCGTTATCTCTAAGAATGGTTTGAGTTGTGAGACGTTTCCACAAATTACAGCTGAGCAAAGATGGCTCGTTCTTCTTTCCCTTTAAGAATGTAAAGTGGTTTGTGGATGTTCCGGATACTGAAAGTGAGCTGTGACCGAGACACAGCCTCAGGTGGAGGGGTTCAGCTGTCTGGACTTCTTGTTCCTGAGTGATGGTGGGACGGAGCGGGACATGGATCCATGGATCAGGACCTGTCCTCAGTAATGAGGGCGTCGCTTCAGTCGGTCGTGGTGAAGAAAGAGTTGAGTCGAAAGGCAAAGCTCTGGATGACATGAGGTCATGACCAAAAGAACCAGATCCTGGACACAAGCTGCTGAAATGAGCTTCCTTCATAGGGTGGGGGTGTCCGGGAATGTTGGTCAACGTTTGGATGTTTTTAACTACTATGGCTGAGAATGTTAACTGCCCATGAACCATGTGTTTGAGTTACCAGAGAGGGCTGAATGAGGAGCTGATTTGATCCTGCATGGGCAGCTGGATGGTCTGCCTGTGAGCCGGGAGCTGATAAGTCTATAAAAACAAGCCGCGCACGCTGCCCGTGGCAGATTCTCGTGCTCCACGTGTGTAAACATCTACATCTGAGTAACCTGCTGTGAAAATCTGCCCTCGCAAGTAAAACCGGTTCAAAATCTCCTCCTGTCATCGAGTGTGGCTTCTCTGAGGAAGATGATGAGAGAATATTGGGGGGTGGGGGGCAGCCTTAGAGATAGGAGGCGCTCAGAGTAGACGCTGCTCCTTCTCATCAAATAAAGTCAGTTGAGGTGGTTCATCTGATTTAGACGTCTCTCTCTGGAAGGTTTCCTGAACATGTCTCAGTGGTGGAGACCTCAGGGCAGAGCAGGAACTCTCCGGAGGGATTACAGGTCCTCTCTGGTCTGGGAACACCTCGGGGCCTCCAGGAGGACCTGCAGAGGGAGGTCTGGGTTTCCCCTCTTGACTTGTTGCCTCCATGACCTGAACACAGACAGAAGACGGTGATAAAATAAATATCATCAACAAAAGTCAATTTTCACCTGGAGCCACTCTGAACAAAATGTCTGCAACGTGAAACTCAGGAACAAACACGCGGGACGTCGTTAACGTGACGATAATTACACGACTCGTCCTGCGGGAAACAAAACTGACGAGTTCGAGAACACGCGACAACGCGTTGATGTTTGAGAGTGATGTGGCGCAAACTGTTCAAACGTTCGTAGCTCAAACGAGAACAAGACTCGAGGAAACGCAGAACATTTAGGAACATTTGGAAAATTCCCGATCAGATATTTACTAACGACAAACGAGTGTTTCAGCGGTACGTTGATAAACGTCCAAACACGTCATTTTAAAGAAGATGATCGCTGCAGCTTTCATTCACCGTAGTTCCTCCTCATGACTCCGTTTCTTCTGGACTTTATTTCACGTTGAATCTTTATCCGTTTTATTTCTCCAACTAAGATGCTCCAGTTTCTTTGGGGTTCTATTCGTCTGAAGTCTTGATTCGAATATTCACAAAGTTCAAAACAAGAACATGTTTGATGAATTAATTTATCAACATGTTTGTCCATATTTTCTCAAGTAAATCATGTTTTTCCTCCTCAGACAGTTCAAATTTAATCTAAATTATTAGCTGAACTTTGTTTGGTGCAAATTACAGAATATTCAGTTACGGTAAAGGGCCAGTTATTGAACTTAATACAAATCATTTCTGCTAAAAAAAGACTTCTTGAGAAAACTTGTGCGCAGATATTCCTGTGTACTGATAGTTTTATGTAAATGTCCAACTCCTTCAGAAAAAGGAACTGCAGCTGACTGTCGGCGATGATATATGGAAGGATGTGCTTCGGTCTTTAAGTGGCAGGAAGATTTACCGAACGTTTACACCCAGAAGGAAATATTGATTTCCACGGAGACATGGAGAAAAGTTGACAAATGAAAACTGAAACGACGCGGATATTTAAAAGAAAATAGTTAAAGGACCGCGTGCAGGAATCACATCCTGTAGATTTACCGGAGGCACCAAACTTTTGTTGTTCCTTCATATTCTCATTTAGTTCTTTGTATTTTATTATAAAACACAAATAAACTGAACTAGATTCAAAGTCAGTTTTTTGACAATGATTGAAATTATTAACAACGAAGATGAAGTTTCAGATCAGGATCCTAGTCCCGGCCTCAACCCTGATCCTAGTCCCGGCCTCAACCCTGATCCTAGTCCCGACCTCAACCCTGATCCTAGTCCTG
>NC_056514.1:39508771-39512433 GCF_014905685.2 Nematolebias whitei | reverse complement strand
CCTCAACCCTGATCCTAGTCCCGACCTCAACCCTGATCCTAGTCCTGACCTCAACCCTGATCCTAGTCCCAACCTCAACCCTGATCCTAGTCCTGACCTCAACCCTGATCCTAGTCCCAACCTCAACCCTGATCCTAGTCCCAACCTCAACCCTGATCCTAGTCAGGGTTGAGGTCGATAGAAATAATTACAAACAGGAAGAGTAGAGTAAGTAGACATCAGCAGAGAGAGACATGTGGTCAGTTTCTCCTCCAGCAGTCTAAGCCTATAGCAGCAGAACTAAGGGACAGCTCAGGAAACCCAAGCCGACCCTAACTATAGGATTTATCAAAAAGGAAAGTTAAAACTGGACAATGTGTCAGCCTCACGGACAGAAACTGGAAGTTGGTTCCACATGAGAGGAGCCTGAGAACTGAAAGATCTGCCTCCCATTCTGTTTTTGTAAACTCTAGGAACCACAAGTAAACCTGCAGTCTGAGAGCGAAGTGCTCTGTTAGTAAAATATGGAACAACAAGATCTGTAATATAAGATGGAGCTAGGTTGTTGAGAGCATATAGCATGTTTATGCTAATAATACAACTGCTAATGCTAATTCTATCTTTTATTTTAGTTATTTATTTTTATTTTGTTTTATTATATATGTTTTATACAGAAAAATGTAATTTATTTTTCCTGCTGCTCAGTGTCTTCATTTGTTGTTTGTTTTCTGGAAGTCAGCGACTCTGTGAAACAGAAAGACTCGGTGAATTTACAGTTTACAGATAAAACTGTCATAAGTTTGTTTGTTTTCATGTTTTTATGAAAAGCCACAAATTAAACTTTGTGACTTCTGTGTTGTTTTTCTGTTTCAGAATGTCTTTAGCGAAGCTCCTTTGACCCGACTCACCCACTTTAAACCCCCTCCGTTACGCTCATTTGTTACCAAGACGGAGGAGCAGCGCCGAGCGGCGTCCTGGGACTTCTTTGGGTCAACTGTGAGGGCACTGACCACCAAAGTCCACAGAATGCTGCCGGGACGAGCAAGCGGTTCCAAAAATAACATCGGGAGTTTGTCTCAAAGGCTGCAGGAGAGGGGCGAGCGCTCCGTTTATAAAAATATTATTAATAACACTATAAAAACCTCTCATCTGCAGAGACTTGAGTCCACCACCCTTCAGACCAGCGTTCGAACCCGCAACCTCCCTGGAAACCCTTCACAAAAGGTCTGTGGAGATGTTTAATTTGGGTTTTGACTACTTTGCAAGGATTCATGCAAAAAAAAAAAAAAAAAGAAGAGAATTTTAAATTAATTTTTCACTAAAATATTAGGAATGTTTCTTTACCTTTTTATTTAGTTTTCATCGTTTCTGTAAATTTGATCATATAAAAAAAATTGAATTAATGATTGTTTGTTGGTTCTTGTTCATTCTGATGTTTTACGTGTTTGTCCACGACCATAACTGGATTTAAAGCTGATCTTTTGAAGTGAACCAACATGAATTTAAAGTGACATTTTATGTCGTTTTATTTAAAAATCCTTTTCGTTTATTTGACAAATCCTGTGTGTAATTGTTTTTTCCAGTCACTCCTGGCGGTTACGTTTGCTCCAAATCCACATTATTTTCTGGTTACATGGACAACACCGGACAGTTCCAACACATGGACAGTCATTACGCTGCAAAGGCCGCAGCCTCGTTCGTGTTATCATCTTACACAACCGCCGCGCACCCTCTGCTGCTTCTGTAAATGTCAGGAGTGTTGAAACCCTCCACGATGGCGTCGCTAAAACCGCTCGAGCTCAACGCAGTTCATTGTCAGAAAATAATCCTCCCGAGTGCATCGGAAATGAAATGTTCTTTGTTTCATCCTGTGATGGACACGACTGTTTTATTTGCGGTCCGGCGGTGATAATCTCCGTTACGGTACCTCTCCACGGTGTTGCTCCGGTTCAGGCCGTGAATGTCACGGCTGTTGGATGAGAAGTGCTAACAAGGCGACTTACGGCTGTAAAAAGAAAGCCCTGAGCGGTTTTAATGAACGCTGGCGAGCACAAAGCCTTTGTTCGGTGACCTTATTAACATTCACCGAGTTGTCACAATTGGAAGGTGCCACTACATTCATCCCTGTCACAAAATCAATACGCCATCTTCCAGAGGCTCCACTAATAACTCATCCCGGCTTCGTCACGGGCCCAGCTCAAGGACTGCACCGTAAACCACGGGCATCTCTCCTTCGCTTCCTCCTGCAGATTGTCGGGCTGTGTTTTTCCGCGGCTTTGCGTTTGTTGTCGTTGAGCTCTTGAAGAGCGGCTCCGAATGCGTGAGCGAGACGCAGATGTGTGAAAAAAAAAACCTAAACTCACAACAAGAACCAGCACGAGCCCGACGCGCTGATCCACAGCGACTCCTCAAACAGGAAATCGGTGCCGTTTTCTAGGTCACCGCCAAGTTCTGCTCTCGTCGGGAGCGTTTGAAGTTCCTGCGCTCAGCGCACGAATGAAATTAGGATTTACCGTCGAACGCAGCGTTCAGACAATCCAACAAAAAACCGGACAAATTATCAAAGCGAAGGTCAGGGACCCCGTTTGCTTTGAAGCTTTCAGCTCAGACGCACATTTTCAAATTGAGTTTTTGAGCCACCTCTTTCATTTGTTGCTGACTTTACTGTCATTTAATTTGTGCAGACGGGTTATTTAACGGCATCAAAGAGCAGCTGATTCATTTTGTCTTTGAGTTCTGGCTTCAAGGAAGTTCACGGTTGACCTTTGACCTGTAAAAATACCACCAAGCCTTTTCTGCTTCAACAGAAACTTCACAGGGAGATAAATATTTGCAGCATCAGTTTCATTTTATCTGCATTAAAGCACCAGGAGGTTAAACTCCGAGGTTTGGTGCACCATCGCCTGGTGCTGAAAGGCGAACACTGATCATGTTCACTAATTGCCACACATGCACATGTTTGCACGTCTGTTAGCAAAATATCTCATGAACCACTGGACATTTGTTATGAAACTCCCAGAAAACAATCGTTGGATGAACGTCTCCAACTGGTTAGTCAGTTCAAGATGGCCACCACAGCTACACGACTTCATCAAACACAAAAACTGCTACAACTCATAGTTCTATGAATATTAAGCTAAAATTTGGTGTGGTAGTAGCTGAGAGTTTGTTCCATCACGTAATTCAAGCACTCACAGCTCGCTCTGTACTTCTGCGTTTAGCTGGTCTGCTACGAAGGAGAACTTGTTCTGGTTTTCTGGTTTCAACAACAAAAAATACTTTGTTTTGGAAAAAGTGTGTTTTTAGCTGCCGGTTGTTCAACATGAGCTAACAGACGCTGCACAACAGTGCCAAAAACCATAAACAGTTTTAAAAGGGGATTTTATTTGGACAAAAATATTTTCAAAATGGAATATTTTCTCTGGGTGATCTACTGGGAAGTGTGGTCGTGTTTACCAGGTTCAGTTTTCTGCTTTTAGGTAAGTTTTATGATTCTGCTCTGCACACGTTTGTGTTCAGAGGATTTTTACTTCAAATTTATGTCAATGTTTGGTTAAGTTTACAAATTAAAGTGTATTTGGTTAAGTTTACAAATTAAAGTGTATTTGGTTAAGATTCCAAATTAAAGACCACATGGTTAAGTTTCCAAATTAAAGACCACGTGGTTAAGTTTACAAATTAAA
>NC_056514.1:39501840-39508761 GCF_014905685.2 Nematolebias whitei | reverse complement strand
CATGGTTAAGTTTACAAATTAAATAGTACATGGTTAAGTTTACAAATAAAAGACCACATGGTTAAATTTACAAATTAAAGAGTACATGGTTACGTTTATGTAATAAAAATCTACTGTTATTTTTAGTTAAACTAAGCATCCATCCATTCATCATCTTTACCCGCTTCTTCCATTTTGGGCCACGGGGGTCGCTGGTGCCCATGTCCAGCAATCACTGTGCGAGGGGCGGGGGACACCCTGGACAGGTCTCCAGTCCATCACAGGGACACACATAGAGACAAACAAGACAAACAACCATTCACTCTCTCACTCACACCTAGGGACAATTTAGAGTTACCAATCAGCCTAACATGCATGTTTTTGGTCTGTGGGAGGAAACTGGAGTGCCCGGAGAAAACCCACGCATGCACGGAGAGAACATGCAAACTCCACCCAGAAAGGCCCCTGGACCGGGGTTTGAACCAGTGACCTGCGCGCTGAGAGGCAGCAGCTCTACCAGTTGTGCCACCCTTAAACTAAACAAACAAATAAATAAATAAACTAATAGCTTACAATTACCGGTACACTATTTGATAAACCCCCAGTGGAGTGGGTTGTACTCTTGTACATCAGAACTAATTCTAAGGTTTTGCTTATATTGTAGAAATATTATGATAAAACTGGATCTTTGCTCATGTCAGACCCTTTAGCAGAGATTTTTACCTCTGCCTGGTGTTAACACAAATGTGAAAATGTAATTTCATGCTACGGTGGATGAAGTTTTTTGCTTTCTGCCTACACCTGTGAAGAATCTGTGCTGTCATGTAGTTCTTGCACATCACTTTATTGATTTTCTCCTCCCTCGTTCATATTCCTGCCTTGCTCAACCTCTGTAGCGATGATTTATTTTATTACCTTTCAGCAGCATTACTTCGGCACAAACAAGGTATTTTACTTTTGCAGCCTTTTCAGGTTCAATTCATCTCAAAAGACCACAGCCCATTGAGACCAAACGTCTAAAGAAACAAAACTCTGCTGAAATGTTCCCTGAGAAACCTGAACATGCAGAACCAAAGACTATGACTCAGCAGTTGAAGCAGAACAGACGTCTGGTTTCGACTAACAGGCTTATTTTTATTCATTCACGCTCTGAAATGGCTTCACAGCTGGAGCTTTGACTGAGGACACGTTCAGGATCAAGCAGATGCAGAAATGATCCATAATTCTGGAGTCACTCATTAGATTTTGATTCAAGTGAATATCAGGAGTTGATTGGTTACCATTACGCTGGTTCTGGGAAAAATCCCAGTCTCTTCCATCAAATCTGAGCGGCTCATTAAAAACACTTCAAAAGCTTTTGTAACTGCGTCTGAACTAGACAACAAGTGGAAATTATACAGAAAATGTTCATTTCAAGGTCAAAAAGGAACTTTGATGCTTTACAAACACCAAGAAAGAGTTTGTATCTGCTAAAGGATGATTAATGGCTGTACTTTCAAAAAGAAATGAAGATTTTGTGTCAATAGTTGACATAAAAAGCAAAGATTATCAACAGGGCATGTTTAAAACTTGATTGGATGACGGTGTGAAGTGGAATAAATTCTTAGATACGACTCAAAACGAGGCAGTGAAGGCATTAGAAAATGATTTTACTCTGAGCACACCAGATTTCTACTCAGTATCGTAAAAGTGGCTGACGTAGACCTAATTAGCTCTGGTGGCCATCTTGAACTGGGTCGAGTCCAAACGTTAACAGGAAGCAGAAACAGACGCCAATCCAGTCAAGACAAACGAACACGCCTTCAGAGGCGGAAGCTATAAGAAGTATCAGTCAACAAAACATGAATAGAAACGCAGGAGTAAACACAGAAAACAAGAACCCGAAGAGTAGAAGTTAAAAAAAAAAATCTTCTTTTGTGCAGTACTGCCACTGATACAGCTTTAGTTAAAAAAAATCTACTGGTGGAGTTAGTTCTTCTGGTCCACTTTAGACTCTCCTAAGATGTTCCAGTGTTTAAACTATAAACTGCTAAAATCTTCTCTGATATATATGTAACATATGTGTCCTAAATAATATTTATATAGAATGGTTTATAATAAAGCTAGTTTAGAAGTTCTTGGTTGGACTGCTGGAGGGATGTGGTACTTAAATAGAATCAAGCTCATTATTTGAGTACTCTTAAATATTCCTAATATTAAAAGTCCTAATATTGCACACAATATAGCATTTCACCATTTCAACGTATCTTCAATTTAAATGCTTCAATGTTAACTGGTGGCAGCTGTGGCTGAGTGGTTAGAGCAGTCGTCCTCCAATGCGAGAGTTGAGGGTTCGAATCCACCAGCAGTCACATGCCAAAGTGTCCCTGGGCAAGGCACTGAACTCCTCGTTGCCTCCGATGTGTGTCCCATCGGTGCATGAATGTGATCTAAAGCATTGATTAGTCTCTTTAGAATGATTTGTTCAATTAGCGGCGGCATGGTGGCGCAACTGGTAGAGCTGCTGCCTCTCAGCGAACAGGTCCCTGGTTCAAATCCCGGTCCGGGGGCCTTTCTGGGTGGAGTTTGCATGTTCTCTCCGTGCATGCGTGGGTTTTCTCCGGGTACTCCGGTTTCCTACCACAGACCAAAAACATGCATGTTAGACTGATTTGTAACTCTAAATTGTCCCTAGGTGAGAGAGTGAATGGTTGTTTGTCTCGTTTGTCTCTATGTGTCCCTGTGATGGACTGGAGACCTGTCCAGGTGTACCCCGCCCCTCGCACAGTGATTGCTGGACATGGGCACACCGGCAACCCCCATGACCCAAAATGGAAGAAGCGGGTAAAAGATAATGAATGGATCCAACATTTTTCAGTCAGGTCATCTGGACAGTTTCTTTTTTTTGGTGCTGAAACGTTTCGCCTTCAATCCAGAAGGCTTCATCAGTCAAGGAAACACACAACTAAACTGATTCTTCCCCAAGCAGCTTACTCCAAAGTGGAACAAACCAGTTCTGCTTGTGATAAGATGGTCTCTTTGGTCAGTCTCTTGACTGATGAAGCCTTCTGGATCGAAGGCGAAACGTTTCAGCACAAAAAAAGAAACTGTCCAGATGACATGACTGAAAAATGTTGGATTGTAAACCTGGATTATTGAACATTTAACGAGAGGCAGGGCGGAAATACGTCATCAATCAGACAACGTTTTGAACAAAACAACTTTACTCATCATTAGCTGCAAAATATTTATCTTGCATAACTAAAAATATATATACATATATTTTTAAATATTTTTATTTCATTATTATTTAATTTTTTATGTCTTTTTCAAGGTAATGGGGTGAGTGGTGGGGCGGCGCCCTAGCACCCTCTATTGACCAGCCGCCACTGACCATCAGCCTAACAATCGATTGTTAGTGCCCTGGTGGCCGCTTGTTATTCACAGGGGGCTGAGTGATACTAGTAATAACAGCATTGTAAGAGGGGGACAGTTGGACACGGAGGCTCCGCCCCTTTTTAATGATGGCTTCCTTCACTCCTCTCTCAAACCAAGTAATTCAAATGTAAAACTGAAACAAATGAACAAAAAAAAAAGCTTAAATTAACTATAAAACGTGGCAGAAATGGGTTCATTCAAAATATGTTTTCCTCATAATCTCAAAACAACAAAAATGAGAACATCTTTAGAGTTCAGCACGAGACACAGATTTGTTTGAACGTGTTGCACCTAATACAACACGTTGTCCCTTCTCGTCACATTACCTCCAGTCTGAGCTCATCTGGACGTCAGAGAGACGAGCCGGACTCTCACGTGTTGATTACATAAACACCCAACAAGCAGCGGCCGCTTGCTTCTTCATCCCCGGTGATTGAAGATAAATTGGGTTTCCGATTAGACCGGGAAGAGGAGCGCTCCTCCAGCTGTGGAAATAAGGGATTAAAAGAGTGTCTTACACAACCGCCTTGAACTTATCCAGCCGGCCTGCTTGGAAAATCCAAAACCAATGGTTGTGTTGGAGCGTGCCGGACACCTGTCATTCCATTTAGCACCTCTCAGGTGTGACTGCTGTCGGTACACGGCGTCCTGCAAACAGGCCCATGGTAATCAGTGGAAACAGCACGTTGACCATAAAACCCAGTTCGCTGTGGTCTCCTGCAGGAGACGGCACCGTCAGGAGAAGAAACTGTCACCGTGGATTAAAGCAACTTTTCAATAAAGTCCCACCACACGTCACCGAGTCTAAAGAAAGAGTTTTGTGCGCTGAAAGCCTCGGCGGTGCAGATATTAGCATCCCTGGCGTGTGAATGTCACATCAAATCATTTAAAGTGTGAAAAATTCATTTGGATTTAAATTAAAAGAGACAGAAGCACCAAAGGGAGGTGGTCCCAAACGCTTCAAAACCTCAAGAAGCCTCCGAATGTTTCCTGTTTTTGTCCAGTTTTTAATTTAAAATGTGCATTTTTTCTGTTTTTGTCATCCTTTTGTGACGATTTTAAGAGAAGACAGGCTTTATAAATATAAATGAACCTCGGAGCTGTGAAAGACTTAAAGCAGCTACAATACACGGGTTTATTTAAAATTTATGTGTGAGTTAATATGTATAGCATGGAAGGAGTTGCTTGGAATGAGAAATTCAAAATTTACATAAAGTTTTAATGTTTTTCAACCTATATATTTTTTTGTTTCTGGCAGTTCCAGTCAAGTCGTAGTTAACTTCTGAAGTGCAGAAAAAATAAAACGCGTTCTGAGGACAGCAGAGCCTAAATTATGAATAAAAACGTTGCACAGTTCAGTCCTCAAAGTGTCCGTTATGGATAACTCTCAGCACGTTGAGTGTATCAAATGTAAAATGCGTTAGTCATTTTTGTGTTTGCTATGGTCAGTTAGCCATGGCAGCCATCTTGAATCAGGTTGACTCATGTAAAGTTGCCCTGGGCTCATGCAGCCTCGTATTCACACACTCCCACCTCCGTGCTTCCCAGTTAAGTCAGTGTCTTATTAAACTTTAATTGTTGGGGAGTCACTGGAAGCAAAACAATTACAAAAAAACCCACAAATCTTTACCTGGAATCATGCTAGACACATTTGCACAAATTTGCAGCAAAATTTGGTGTTTGCAACAATTTTGCCAAATAAAACACATTTAGCGCTGTCAAATTATGGAAGTTAAAGTAAGATGGATTTGAGCCGTTTTTCAGACCCAAGACTAAATACTGACAGAAAATTGTTAACTGTTTACATTTCCTGTGATAAGAGCAAAACACGAGTAACCAGTTTTAGATAACCATTGTTGAGGTATAGCAAGCTTTTTTGCTTTTAGCTACCATCTTTCCGATTTTAACTACCGTATCCTTTTGCTACTTTTAGCTACCATCTTGCTACTTTTAACTTTTAGCTACAATTTCGCTAATTTTAACTATCCCTTTGCTACTTTTAAATTTTAGCTACCATCTTGCTAATTTTAACTATCCTTTTGCTACATTGAGCTTTTAGCTACAATCTCGCTAATTTTTGCTATCATTTTGCTACATTTAGCTTTTAGCTACCATTTCGCTAATTTTAACTATCATTTTTGCTACATTTAGCTTTTAGCTACCATTTTGCTAATTTTAAATATCATTTTGCTACTTTTAACTTTTAGCTACAATCTCGCAAATTTTAACTATCATTTTGCTACATTTAGCTTTTAGCTACCATCTTGCTAATTTTAACTATCCCTTTGCTACTTTTAGCTACCATTTCGCTAATTTTAAATATCATTTTGCTACGTTTAGCTACAATCTCACTAATTTTAAATATCCTTTGCTACTTTTAACTTTTAGCCAGTGCTTTGCTATTTCTAACTAGCATTTTGCTACTTTGAGCTTTTATAGCTACAAACGTTTTAGCTATCATTTTGCTACTTTGAGCTTTTAGCTACAAAAGTTTTAGCTATCATTTTGCTACATTTAGTTTTAAGTTAGTTTTTATGCTTTAAAATTTCAGCGAGTGCTTTGCTACTTTAATATAAAAATATTCTGTAGATAGAAGCATTCTGCTTCTTTTAGCGTTAGCTCGACTTTGTCGTCAGTAAATATCAGCAGTTATTCATAAACAGGATTTTTCACAGAAAATCCTGTTTCTCTGTTTTAAAATTGTGTTTCACTGGAGAAACAAACGGGCAGTGTCCTTTCAGTTTTTCCGTTTGGTTCTGTAAATAATTAAAATTGTGAACCTCAGAGTTCTGACAGAAGTGTGAAGGTGTAAAAGTTTGAAACGCGGTACAATTAAAGTTCTCAAAAACAGCTATTAAAACTTTAAAACTGGACAGGAAGCCAGTGCCGGGAGGCCAGAACAGGTGTGATGAGGCAGATGTGATTTTTACAACCTGCAGGCGCCGAAGTGACGACAGGCCGACACTCATAGACAATCATTTAAATGAGATGCAGCAAAGGCAAAAAAATTCTGTTTCACCGCTGGAAGGTACCGACTTCTCTCAGCTCATACAAAAAAACAACCCTTTACTTGTTAAACCCTACAGCAATTTGTAAAACTGTCAAAAAGAAAAACCTTTTTATTAACTTTCTGGATAAGAACTCCTTTTGTTGGTATTCTAAATGAGCTGCTTCTTTCCACACTTCTTTTCCGTTTTAAAGATGCCACCAAGTAATTCAAACTTTGTTGTTTTACCCACACAGAGTATCTAACAGCGTCTACAATTTATTAAAAAATTAGTTTTATCAGCCAACTGATAAGAACCACCCTCTTCCCTCAGAAAGAAAAACCCCATACGGTAAAGAAAAACCCAGTACGGTAAATAAAAACCCCATTCGGTAAAGAAAAACCCGGTACGGTAAATAAATACCTCATACGGTAAATAAAAACCTCATACGGTAAAGAAAAACCCGGTATGGTAAATTAAAACTTCATATTGTAAAGAAAAACCCGGTACGGTAAATAAAAACCTCATACAGTAAAGA
>NC_056514.1:39498406-39501830 GCF_014905685.2 Nematolebias whitei | reverse complement strand
AGAAAAACCTCTTACGATAAAGAAAAACCTTGTACGGCAACGGAAAATCTCATACGATAAAGAAAAATCTCGTATGGTAAAGAAAAACCTCTTACGGTAAAGAAAAACCTTGTATGGTAAAGAAAAACCTCTTACGGTAAAGAAAAATCCCGTATGGTAAAGACAACTGGCCACCTTCTCGCTGAGGGGGCAGCTCTACCAACTGCTCCACCATGCTGCCCCTTTACCGTATAAAAATGATTTGATCCGATGTTTGCCGTGAACATCTTGAGATAGGCAGCAGAGCTCTCTGCAGCAGAGCTCTCTGCAGCAGAAGCTCTCTCATGCGAGTCTTTCCGGTGTCATCTTGTGTCTTCTCAGGTTTCTATGGTACGGTTTCTATAGCCGAAGCAAGTGTCAAAGATCTATAAATGTACCTGCTGCTCAGCTCCTCCACCGACAACAAACGTTGGTTTAGTTTGGTTTTAGTTCCACCAGTTAACAAAACCGTCTCTTCGAGGACTGAAAAAGGAATTTCTTGGAAAACTTGTTCAGGTTTATAAAAGAAGCTACTTTGTTTGTTGAATGTTGGATGACACTGATTAAAATGTGGGACGCAGTTGTTTTTGCTGCCACCTAGCCTTAGAAGAAGCAGACATGAGGAACTCCTTCAGTCTTCAGAGGCTCCTGCAGAACTTCCGGTCTCTTCTGGGGTCCAGTCTCCAATTAAAGCTGTAATCTTAAGAACGGCTCCAGAGGGACTTTCATGTTCTGGACTCAAGAGACTCTGGGGACTCTTGGGGACTCTTGGGGATGCTGAAGTGTCCTGAAACTGTGGACCATCAGAGTCCAGCCGTGGACCGGGACGTGTCTTTTTGTTTCTATTATGAATAGAACCTATTGGACAGTAGAGGTTCGGCCCGCAGAGGACACAGATTAAGGACCGGGACTGGAGGAATGGACCGGGTCTGCTCGGGAGTGACGCACCGTGGGCGGCGCGTCCACGCTCTGCGCCACGCACAGCCGCGGGGACGCGTCCGGATCTGTGCAGTTCTGGGTCAAACCTGCGGAACGGAACGCGCCTGGAAGAGGAGGGGAGTGCTGGTCCGGTCCTGGTGATGGTCCACCCGACCAGGATCCCGGTTCTGTGAAGGAGCAGCCTTTTCGCAGCAGGACCGGGCGGACGGTTCGGCACCAGCTGATGAAACTGGACCACCAGCAGTGATTTCAGCCGAACCTGCGGTGTTTTGGCACCGGAACCAGGTTCTGCTCCTGGTTTAAACTCGGTTCTGGAGGAGCTTGCAGCGGACCCAGATGACGTGAGAAGGTTCGGAGATGCCTCGCGGATGTGTCCTCGTGCTTCAGGTAAGTTTTGATCTTTCTGTTCAAACTTCTGGTTCAGATTACTGCAGGACTTAATCCGGATGATGAGGGATTAACGACCTCACCCCCAGGAGGTCTGGACACTGCCCCCCAGGACCAGGACCAGGTCAGGACCCAGGACAGAGGTGGACTCTCCTACAGCCAGACCTGGAAAACCTGAGACCAGAACCCGGAGCTGGTCCTGAGAAATCCACCACTGACCTCAGAGATCCGGTCTGGTCTGTTGGGGGTCTGGTCTGTTGGGGGTCTGGTCTGTGGGGGTCCCTAAATGAAGCCAGCAGAGGGGACCATGAGGACCTCTGATCCGAGGGCGGTTCTGATGTTGCTGCAGAACCTGGAGGTGAATTATCTTCACAGAGGAGATCTGCAGGACTAAGAATAGACTCCCAGACCCCCGCAGTCTGCCCCCCCAGTCTGTTTTCTGTTGGTGGCCCCTCTGTTGGGACCTCAGAGTCCACAGTCACAGACGCTCAGGTCCAAAGGTGACAGCTGGACTTGGGTTCTGGACTCACATGTTTGAGTTCGGCTCCAGCCACTAAAACAAAGAGTTCAGTTTAAGACCAGTTCAGTTCATTAAAGGGATAGTTCAGATCTTTTTGTTGTGTGTGGGAACGCTGTGAGAAATCAACATCTTACCTGTTGTAGATGGTGCTTTGACTGCCCTCAGTCTGGATCAGAAGACTAAAACTGTGTTAGGACAACAGAAATCGTTTTTAGTCCATCAAGATCTATTTTAACTCGAGACAGGACTTTAGAACCATAAAGGTTTGTCTTTTCCTCCATCTTTATTTACGTTTATTATCTTTATTTATGTTTATTATCTTTAATTACATTTATTATCTTTATTTATGTTGATGCCTCGGTGTTGGACTGTTGGACGCAGTGAGTTTCACATTTCAACGACGCGAGCAAACACTCCAGCCTGTAAGCGCTCACATCCATCACGGTGAATACGTGAACGTTGGTTTGGACCGAGGATGTGGTTGGTTTGCTCGTACCTTTCTTAGCGGCTGATCAGGACAAACAGCACTCGCACAGAAAAACGAGCTTTTCCAAAAACCTCCGCTCTGAATTCTGGATTCAAAAATCTTTGGTTCTGCAGAAAACAGCAGCTGTTGTTGCTCACACGAACAGCCGAAAACTAGCAGACATGCTAGTTTTAATCAAAACCTGCGTCGTGTAAACAAGGCCTGAAACTGAAAGCGCTGCAGGTTAGACGATACTTGTTCCTAACACAGGACCAAAGGATCAAAGGATCTGAACTATAGCTCTTTAATTTATGTTTTTGTCACATTAATGGCATTAATGTTCTTTATCGTCTGTTTGGAAGATAAATTATTCCAGTCCAGGACTTGTTTCATCAGAGACCTTTGACATTTTCGAGGGTCTCGTTTCCATTCTCACAGAAGAAAAGACGTCCAGGAGCTCCCAGAGGAGCTGCCGCGCCCGCAGGAGCTCTTTGTTGCAAAAGAAAAGACGTCGGCCTGAATGTGAGCGTCGGAGACGGGCTCTTTGTCATTGGGGCGCTCAGACGGAGAACAAGGTGACGGTGTCGTGTTGAATGTGGGGTACCTGCAGGGTCCGGGGTCCTGGTTCTGTTGAGGCTCGGAGATAAGATCGCTGCGGACAACAAGGAGTTTTAGGCGCTAAAACTGAAGACCTCACTAAAGTGTAAAAACCAAAACATTTAAAAATCACCTTTAAACTTTCTGATCATCAAACTGTGAGATCTGCAAGTTTTTATTATTTTTATTATTATAAGTTTATTCATTTCATGAAAGAAAAACAATTCAATATACAATAAAAGTTTTATCTAAGAAAACTTAATTAAAGGCAGAATGACCGTTGATTCATTTCAATTAACCCAAATCTAAAACAGGTGTGTTAAAGGGATAGTTACAATCATTAAGGCGATGTTCTGTTGAACGTTTGTAAAAATAATTCACAAGTTTTATTTTGTCAGACCACTTCCTGTTAGCTTGTCATTTGAATATCCAACAAACTAAATAATAATATTAAAAAAATCTGAGCATCAAACTGAATCTCTGGCATCCTTCTTAAC
>NC_056514.1:39493202-39493406 GCF_014905685.2 Nematolebias whitei | reverse complement strand
GAGAGCCAACAGATCCGCCTGAGAGCCAACAGATCCGCCTGAGAGCCGGCAGATCCGCCTGAGAGCCAACAGATCCGCCTGAGAGCCAACAGATCCACCTGGGAGCCAACAGATCCGCCTGAGAGCCAACAGATCTGCCTGAGAGCCGGCAGATCCACCTGAGAGCCAACAGATCCGCCTGAGAGCCAACAGATCCGCCTGAGA
>NC_056514.1:39490383-39493192 GCF_014905685.2 Nematolebias whitei | reverse complement strand
CAGATCCGCCTGAGAGCCAACAGATCCGCCTGAGAGCCAACAGATCCCCCGTATTTGAAGTTATATGTTTGGCAGCATTTTTTGTGTCTTTTGTTGATTCTTCTAGTTTACTTCCTGTTCCATCAGTCAGATTTTACCTGTCAGAGTCAGCCGGCCACGCCCCTCCACACCTGCTCTCTCACCTGTCACAGCTTTATGAATTAATAATTCAAATTAATTATTGTTATTATAATTATGAATTAATAATTCAAATTAATTATTGTTATTATAATTTTGAATTAATAATTCAAATTAATTATTGTTATTATAATTATGAATTAATAATTATAAAGTTCCTTTAATGGCCTCAGATAAGGGAGCAAAGATGGGAACCGTGTTTTGGACTGCACGGACCATTAACGCAGACCAAATGTTCTCCGGTCGATCCGGTCAGGCTCAAAATGGTTTTGTTTTCCCTCACCAGCTGAAACTTTAATGGTTTCCAGTTTCTGTTTACAGGAAGTTTTGTTTCGTGTCAGAAACTCCTGAAAAAGCAGACGTCTACAAGACGACGTATTTTTTTAGCAGGCAGCACTTGGAGTTCCAGTATCTCTGGGTTTGATGGAAACTGAGACCAACACACGGATCGGTGCAGCTTCAGCAGTATGGTGGACTCTGTGCCGGTCCGTTGTAGTGAATTGGGAGGGTTTACCAGTCGGTGTACGTTCCTACCCTCACTTCTGGTCATGAACTCTGAATAGAGGCTGACAGAACCAGATCATGGATCCTGGAGATCTAAATGAGTTTCCTCTGCAGGGTCTCCATTATTGTGAGAAGTTCAGTTCTCCAGGAGAGACTCGGAGTAGAACCGCTGCTCCTCCACATTCAGAGGAGACTGTCGAGGTGGTTCAGACTTCTGGTAAGATGGTTTCCTGGGCACCTCGCTAGGGGTATGACACCCCGAGGAAGACCCAGGACACCCTGGAGAGACCGTGTGTCTCAGCTGGTCTGGAAACAACATTAAGGTCCTCCCAGAAGAGCTGGAAGAGGAGACTGGACCTCCCTGATCAAACTGCTGCCCCGAGACCCGAGTCCAGAACAAGAGGATGGATGGATGATGGTTGGATGATGGTTGGATGATGGATGGATGATGGATGGATGTATCAGTGTTGACCTCGTCCTCTGAAAACACGTCTCAGTATTTCAAGACTTTTCTGTCGTTGCTTTTAGAAAAATGTTTTTTGTTCAGAAACACCAGATTTAAATTTTATATTTAAATATTTTATCTTCTAATTGTTCTTAATCGTTTTTATTGTTTTAATATTGATGACGTTCGACTGATCCCAACAGCTAATAAACATAAAAACTGCACTAAGCCACCCCCCCCAGCCCCCAGCTCCTCTTTGTTGGAGCCTCTGGCAGTACGGAGTCAAATGGACCTGAAAGAACTGTTCAGACCCGGTTCTGTTTCATCTCTGACATGTAAAAACTGATGGACCCATAACCCGTGAACTCTTCTGACTCTAGAACTGGACTCAGCAGCTTCCATAAGATTTCCTCTTCAGAAGGTTTTGCACCCCCTGGACCCCCCCACAGCCCTTCAGAACCACTGATGCCTTGTTTTTGGTCAAAACATTTTTCATCCTTTGAGGTTCTGGACTCTGATTGGACCGTGGTTCTGTTCCTTCGACCCGTTCTGTTGTAGATCAGCTGCTGTTTGACTCCAGGAGCCTTAGCTGGGAGGAGCTGCAGTGCATTCTGGGTAAACATCGTCTGGTTCTGTCCCAGAAGTCTTGTGGTTCCTTCAGATGAAACGTTAGAAGTCAAAGTTCTATTTATTAGAAACGAGTCAACTTCAACTGGTTTTGATCAACTTTCTAATCAAAGGGATCAACTCCGATCAGAGGATTTGAACCGGTCGATTTTATAAAGATGGCCGTCGGGAGCAGAGAAGCATAAATCTGTCCAAACGTCACCTCTGGCCTCCGTCTGAGGGACCGCAACGAGTCGAGCGTTTCAGACGCGCCTCTGAGGAATATAACACCCCCAACCCCCCCTCCGGGTCTCTCGGATCAGGCGATGAATGTTTTGGTCCAGATCCAGCTCCTCAGCTGGAGACCACATCAGGCCTCGCCGGTTCTCATCCACATTTATTTTTCCTCTTCCTCTGTCTGAGCTCGTCCTGTTTTCTCTGGGAGGACACTGGTCTCTGGGAGGACACTGGTCTCTGGGAGGACACTGGTCTCTGGGAGGACACTGGTCTCTGAGAGGACACGTCTCTGGGAGGACACTGGTCTCTGGGAGGACACGTCTCTGGGAGGACACTGGTCTCTGGGAGGACACTGGTCTCTGAGAGGACACTGGTCTCTGGGAGGACACTGGTCTCTGGGAGGACACTGGTCTCTGGTAGGACACTGGCCTCTGAGAGGACACTGGTCTCTGAGAGGACACTGGTCTCTTGGAGGACACTGGTCTCTGGGAGGACACTGACCTCTGAGAGGACACGTCTCTGGGAGGACACTGGTCTCTGAGAGGACACTGGTCTCTGAGAGGACACATCTCTGGGAGGACACTGATCTCTGGGAGGACACTGGCCTCTGAGAGGACACTGGTCTCTGAGAGGACACGTCTCTGGGAGGACACATCTCTGGGAGGACACTGGTCTCTGAGAGGACACTGGTCTCTGGGAGGACACTCATCTCTGAGAGGACACGTCTCTGGGAGGACACTGGTCTCTGAGAGGACACTGGTCTCTGGGAGGACACATCTCTGAGAGGACACTAGTCTCTGGGAGGACACTGGTCTCTGAGAGGACACTGGTCTCTGGGAG
>NC_056514.1:39479333-39490373 GCF_014905685.2 Nematolebias whitei | reverse complement strand
ACTGGTCTCTGAGAGGACACTGGTCTCTGGGAGGACACTGGTCTCTGGGAGGACACTGGTCTCTGGGAGGACACTTTGTCTCTGTCCTGTTCTCTTTAACAATAAATAAATGATGGACAGTTGATGACCCCAAATATTTGAATTAAATGTTGTTTTTTTCCAACATTTTGTTTATTTTTCTTCTTCTTCTTCATTTCAGTGTTTAGTTCAACGATTTTAAATTAATCTGCAGAAACAGACAGAGAGGGTTTAATTTGATAAGTTTGATAAGGTCCTCCTCCTGCACCTGGAGGTGTAGATGTGATGGTGGAGAGGCTGACTCCAGCATCTTCTGTGCAGCCTCCATGCCACACGTTGATGCTGGAGCACAGGATGCTCTCCACTGCACACCTGTGTCAGGAGGCGAGGACCGAGCAACTAAAGCAACTTTGTCCCCGTTTTATTTAATTTTATTTAAAATCTTAACGTCAGATTGATGTTTGTGAAGGAGCTGAAACGTTTTGCTCCTCAGGCGACCGCAGCCGAGCTGTTCTGAGGCGTTCGGGAATAAAAACGACGTTTCGGGCGTTGTTGTGGTCGTGCGGCCCTGCGGCGGCGGGCCCGGGGTTCCCAGAGGTCTCCGGTGCAACGCGTAACTCGACCCGCCTCGTGTTCGGCTTCCAGCGCCGTCTCAGGTCCAAACCAGAGCAGCTCCACTCAGGAGTCCACCTGGGATCACTGAACACGGGCGCAGCTCCGGCTGTGTCCTCGTGTCCTCGTGTCCTCGTGGTGGAGGCCCGGCTCAGGCGCTTTTATGACTCTGTGCATTTTTTATTGTTTCTCCTCGTGTGCGCAGATGTAGAGCAGCCGGAGGGCCAGCAGAGCCCAGACGGGACGGGGTTAAATAAAAGCTGCTCCTCTGTGGGGCGACTTTGTTGATGTCAGCATGAAGGTATGAGTTCATCTTCAGGACAAATCAGGAAGAAGAATTCTTTCATGCAATAATTTTTTACATCGTGTGACGGTTCTGACAAAACGCAGAAATCCTCCACGTCCACAAACACGTAAAAAATGGACGTTTGTAGCGTTGACAGATGTTTGATACAGATGTTTGATGGAACATTTTTTAAAAAGTCCAAATATAGAATGAACAAGAAAAAGCTTTAAGATTAATCATGAGGCAGATAAATCACAGAAAGGTCAAATCAGGTCACGTGGACAGTTCCTCTAACGTTTCGTCTTTCCCATGAAAGAAGAAGGAACTCGTCCAGATGACATGATTTATCCGCTTTTGTCAAATATATGATAGTTTTGGAAATTAAACACAAAAAAACACATTTTTATTCACACAAACACCCACACGCTCTTTCTTTTGGCTGCTCCCTCCTTCAGGGTCAGCGAGCGAACTCGTGGATTTGGCGTTTGTTACGTTGGCGCTCTTCCTGCTGCAACCAGCGAGCTACCACAGCCCACATGTGGAGCAGCTGGACGCGTTTGTGTTGTGCTTTTTGTCCGAGGCGGCGCCGAGTGACGGATCCTGGTGAGCCCAGGAGCACATTTACCTGCAAACATGTAAAAGATGCCATTTACGTGAATCATGGTGTCAGACGTGTCGTAGATGGCACAAGTTCCCATTGACTGGACTTACGTAGTGCTAGCTTAGCGCTAAGTAAGTGTTAGCATGTTGTTGACCGGAGTGGGGGGGGTGCGTTATTGAAGTGGAGTGCTACGTCTAGCATCTTAGCTAGCGTGTCTGTATTGCGCGCTGCTAGCTTAGCGCTATGCATTTAAGAAGAGTTTTTGCTATTAGCTAAATGCTCTGCTATATTTAGCTTGCTGCTGTTGAGGCTTGTTTATTTTTTATTTTTTGGTGAACTAACCACATGTACTCCGTATGTACTCATTAAATTAGGATATGTTAGTAAATGTATTTGTCTTTTGCCCTAATTTATCTTCTGGGAGTTATATTTATATATTATATATATTTAATTTACATGATAAAAATTACAAGGGGGCACAGGACTGAATGAAATGTATCCAGCAGCAGATGGTGGAGTCGGTGTAACAGAAGAAAAGTTTAAAAACACGTGTGCAGTTCTCGGCTCTCTGGCCCCACCTACTGGTAGCTCTCTGGCCCCACCTACTGGTAGTTCTCTGGCACCACCTACTGGTAGCTCTCTGGCACCACCTACTGGTAGCTCTCTGGCCCCACCTACTGGTAGCTCTCTGGCGCCACCTACTGGTAGCTCTCTGGCGCCACCTACTGGTAGCTCTCTGGCGCCACCTACTGGTAGTTTGTCACAGCTGCACGCGAGGGGTCCGTCAGGCGCGCGCACCGCCCCCACGTGATAATGGACGCTGGTGGAGATCGATGTAAGTGAAGCCTCTTTACACTCAATATCCGTTTAAAACCACATTTCTGATAAATAAGCTAACCCATAAAAGTTGTCACAGGTGTATTGGCACTGTTGGTGTATTTTGTGAAGGTTTTGTCGTGTTTGTGTCGAAATAACGACTTTATGAATAAGATTTGCTCCGGTTAGCATGCTAAGCTAACAGAAGCTAACGCTGCTAGTCATTTTTTCTTACAGTAAAAGGTTTTTTTTTATTATTTAGTCCTGAACAGAACCGTGCATGCAACTGTCCACACACTGATGGAACATTGTGTAATGTTTATTATACCAGATGGGCTCAAATGTGTATGAATATATAAAAATGTGTCTTAAAAATATTTTACTGTTTAATGTTAATCTGCTGTTTTCATACTGCTAACTGTGTTTTATGCGAAAATAAAACGTTATAATCTAAAATGTAAAATTGTTGCATGAATATATTGAGGAAGAAAAAACAACTAACTGTATGATCACACATCAAGGTTCATGCTCAATAATCCAGGTAAAAAAAAATCCAGCAGTGTTCAGTCAGGTCACGTGGACAGTTTCTTTTTTTGCTGAGAGGCGTTTCATCCAAAGGGCTTCATCAGTCTGCGTCTCAACAACAAAAAAATAAACTGTCCAGCTGACCTGACGATAGATCACACATAAAAATAAAAACAAGCGATATTGGAAGCAGGTGGAGATCCGTGCATGTCGCACACATCCTGCTGTTTATTATACCAGCTCCCTGTAATAAAGAGAGTTCTGTGTCCGTGACCTGGTTATACTCGCACTTGGTCGTGATGGTGAACAACGCCGACACTGGACCCAGACCTGGGTTACACCGGGGGGTGGCCAATGGTGGCCCCGGCCCCCGTACATTAATTCTCTGCCGTTGTAACGTGACAACATTGTCAAAATGGTTTATGGTGCACAGGTAAAGCGTCCATGTCCCATTCAGAGGTGAGCGTTCAGAAATTAATCCGGTCCATCAGAACCAAAGAGGTGGAGCAGAACTCTGCTGAAGCAGAGTGATGCATTCAATGTGTGTCGGACATCTGCCTTGAGTCCTTTACTATAATTAATTAACTCACGTTATCAATCCTCTTTGCGGTTAACTACTTTTATAAACTAACTACAAAGTTTCTGTCATCGTCATTATTCTCTCAGTAATAAATCTGTATATTTACACTTATACATACTTGGAGCCATATTGGATTTTGTCATGGCCACCCATTTTTCACCAGTGACTTGTGATGTCCACATGTAGCCACACACCAAAATGGAAGTCAGTTTCTCATTGAATTTCAAGTGGTGCTCACAATGTGCACGGATGGAGGGTCTGTCCAGCTCCTCCGAGCACCGTGATGGGGACAGCTGGTGATCTGGTTCTTCACGGTTTCTGAAAAGCTGTTTTTATCTGACTTCATTGTTTAACCTGATTTTATGAACTTTATTGTTGGTTTTAATTTACTCGTGTTATAGTTTGTATTTGACTTTACACGGATCGTTTTAATGTCGGCTGTACGGCGCTCTGGTCCGCCGTGGCGTCTGAAAGTTCTTTACAAATAAAGTTGGATTGGATTGTAAGTCCTCGTGCTCACAGAAAGCTACTAAATCGACTGAATGAGGTGGAGGAAGAGCATTAAGAGCTTTAAAACCAACCTGTAAAAATAAAACAGACTGAGTCAGTGGAAAGAGAAATGAGCAGGAGTGATGTTCTCCCAGCATAAAGAGTGTTACAGAAATCACATTTTATATCCAGATCATCCCGACGTGAGCGGCTCCGCAGACGTTTGTCTTGCTAATCGAGACGTCATCTCACAATGGGTCTGAATCCAGTTCTTTCTAACGAGGATTTCAGTGATGGAACCACGCTTTGGATTTGATGCTGCACATCTTGGCCAGGTCTCCCTTGAAACAGAGGGTTTTAATCTCAGTGGGATTTTCCTGGGTAAATAAAATAAATAAATACAATTTATTGACGCCATTTGAAACAGAAACTTCAACCAGATTTGCATATCAGGATTTCTCAGCTATCTTCCAGCATGCAGAGAAAATAGTTAACATTTAGGGATTTCTGTTCAGAACATGGTTCGTAGTTGGTGCTGCTACAGAAAGTGCTTCAAAACATTCTTTAGTGTTAGTTTTTACTTCTCCTTCGATGGAGCCTCGTATTTTGACAAAATCCAATTATCGGCAGTTTTTCCACCGAAGCACTGAAGCTGTCTAGATCTCACTCCACCTCGGAGTGGATCCCCAGTTCCACGTGATGGGTCACATTTCTTCATCAGCCCCTCATCGTCACCCTCGATGTTACCTGTAACTTGGAACGAGTCATCAACGCCCTTTTCATCAACACAGAAGAACCGCTGGTTGTTTGACTGCTTGAAGCATTAACTCTGCTGTGATCCAGTTTTCTTCACAACGTTTTTCAGCTACTTCAACAAATCATGAATCAAAACGTTCGGCTCTTTCAGGACAATCCTGTCATGACTTTTGGTTTTGGTGCAACTTTAACTTTTTGAAATACAGTAGTCCCTCGCTACATCACGCTTCATTTATCGCGGACTCGCTCGATCGCGGTTTTTCAAAATAAAATTGGACATGACACACAACTGGCTGATTGATGGAAGAGCCACATGATCGGCATGAAATGTTGTTTTAAATAAATTATTTTAAATTATTTAGCACCTGCTGCATATTTTTGCAGCCCACACTGCAGGATAAACTTCCTGCTGCAGCTGATCAGCTGTTCGTGCAGAGCGGAGAAGTGGGCGTGGCCAAGAGCGCTTGCAGGTGGCTGAGAGCAGCGGAGGCAGGAAGCTGAAATCATGACATCCTGTTCTGTTTTAGAGCATTTAGAGTCTAGAAACATTGTTTAGAATATTGCAAGAGTGTGGGAAGGGTTTAAAACACCTTTATATATATATATATATATATATATTATATATATATATATATATATATATATACACATATTAAAATAAACTACTACTTACTACTTGTAGTACTATTCCTATTTCGTGTTTTTCACTTATTGCAGGTCTTCAGGGTACAGATCCCCGGTGATAACGAGAGACTATTTAGCTTTTTCTGTCTTTTTTCTAATAGAAAATGAATTGAGCTCTTTTTACCTCCTTCAGACCTTTAGCTGTTTACAACCCTTTACTGCTCCTTTCACATTTTGTTCTGCTTCAGCTTCTTTCTGCTTCCTTGTGCAAATTTAAACATTTTCAGCTACTTGCAGCTAATTTCAGCTGTTTTGTGCTTTCAGATTCTTTCTGCGAGTTTCAGCTTTTTCTTTTATATCAGCTACTATTTAGCTGTTTTGATGCTAATTTTTTCTAATTCCATATTTTATGAGCTCATTTCAGCTCCTTCCACTTCATTCTGGTAGTTTAAGCTTCTTTCTTCCTTTTCAGCTACATTTCAGCTTTTTTTTTCTAATTTCAGCTTGTTTTAATGTAATTTCTCTTGTGCTAATTTCTGCTTATTTAAACCTAATGCATCAAACGTTCTTTCTTCTGCTAACTTAGGCTTGTGCTTCCATTTCAGAATGTCTTTAGGTAATTTCAGCTGTTTTTCAGCAGATTCCTTTCACTTCATTTTCGCAGGAAATGCAGTTTGTCTATTTTAAAGTTCATAAAGTGTTCGGCTCATTTAATACCTGCATTATTAACTACGAGTAGCTCGTAAGTGTCCGCTCATTAAAAAGTGGCACCGTGTTCCACACATCTGAAGTGCTCCGAAGGTCTGAGGTTGTTCCAGCTGAACTTTGTTGACCAGCGGGAATTGAAGCAGCAGAAGATCCAACGCTCGGGTCGAGGGGACGACGTTAATATTTCATTCTGCTTGTCTCTGTGCTCCCAGGTGTTCGCCGTGGCCGGCCTCCTGCCGTCGGCCTCTTCGGCTGACCTGACGTGTGAAGCTCTGCTCATGCTGGCAGGAAACATCTCATGTAAGCACTAACTGGACGCTTATTACAGCCGGGCTTAACGGGCGTTTTTACAGGCTCTTTAAAGGCGCTTATTTCCCAGAGCTCTCCGACCTCTGCACAGAACGCTCGACTCGCGAGGCTGAATTGATTTTCAGTCTTTTCCTTTATTCACATAACAGCTAAATGCCAAAGCCTCGTCTTCTGTCTCAACTTGACCCCGGTGGATATCGGCAAACTGTCTTTTTATATCATTCCATTTTTGTCAGACCGTACCAGTACACACAGAGTCGTCCAAGAAATGCCTGGAAAGCACAAGAAAGCTGTTTTAATTGGCTTGTTTCAGATCATGTTTGTAAAGATTTTCCGAGGCAGTTCCTAATGAGCTAATATTTACGGTTTTACAATCGCACTGCAGGAAATTCTACCTGCTACTGGATCAAAATATCAAATATTAAAAATAACGTTATTAAAATAAATTAGTTAATCACGTAGGCATGGAAATTTCCTCAAGTGATTAATTTTAATTTCTTTTTTCCTGCTGACTCAAAAGGTTGTAATCAGCAAATTGTCATTCCAGAGAACCTATAATTAATTGTTTAATTAAACTGTTTACGAGCGACTAAGATACTGTAAAATTAATCTCGTTCACGCTTCTTTGAGCTAGCAGATGTAGGCTTATTTTTTCTCTCTTAAATCCAATAATTCCTCATCCCAAAAGAAGCTTTTTATACTTTAGTTTCACGGTTTTGCATCGAGAAGTCGATGTTTCTGACATTCACTTTAAAGATGAACTCGAGGTTTTCCTCCAATCTAAACGCCAGGACGGTTGTTTACCGGCGCCGTTCCTAGATGACCCATTTTCTGATCTTACGCCCACATTGTGGCAGGATTATCATCCGATCCTCCAAATTAAACCACACAGTACATCCCACGGTGCAGCTGAGCGCGGCTGAGACACGGCGGCGCTGCTTCCACTCAGCCCCGAATCTCTCCAGTTAAATATAAACCAGGCACGTTATTGTGGATGGGGTTGATTTATTTTACAGTGCGTACGTGATGCTCGGCTCAAGGCCGAGGATCACGCTTTCTATCATTTATCTCTCAAACCGTCCTTTACATTTTTGACAAAACATGCTCCTCTGGGGAAAAATCAACCGCCTTGAAAAATACAATTTTTAAATATTTTGTCCTCATTATATCAATTATTTTATCTACCTCAGCCTGAAATACAAATAAATACAATTTAAATGACTTTTTTAGTTTTACAGCGCTACACAATTTGTTGCCGTGAAAAAAGTGATTCCCAAAACAACCAGGTGTCGACTTCATCAGGTTTATTACAGCGTTTTGGAGAACAGTCAGTGAGATCAGTGCCTTCACCTGTCTGACGCTCTGACCTGTTCTGACTGCCTGGACTGAAAAAGTCACTTTTGTAGAAAACCCCCCGCCTCCCACCACCACCACCCTGGACCCTCCAGATCCAGTAGACAAAAAGGATTTTGTTCGAACCAACAGGAGTCCGCTGTAGTCGGCCGACTCGACAGGTGTGGATAAATCCTCATGCTGTGTGCACGTGGGTCTAATACCAGATGTTTACTCGTGTACAACACAAGTGTTTTGGTTCTTTCCATCCAAACTAAAACAATTTAACTGAATGAGACGGGACCATTAAAATGTTCACCCATGATGGACGCACCAGACAACCCGTCTGTGGCTGCGGCGTCCCTCAAATGTAAAAGCAGAGATCACCAATTTGTTAATATAAAAATCATAAAGAGAGGGAGGTAAGAAAAACAGAAAGAAATCAATTATTTTATGATATGATAAATATTGGATCAAAAATGCATTTATAGTTGATTTCAATATGATCGTTTTTTCCCGTAAGGAACACTGGAAGGTAGTAACGTTACGTGGGTGTTTCAAACTAAAGCGCTGGTCACGGTCACTAAAAATAGATGTTTTTGTTTTCCAAGTCCATGTTGGTCCCGGGAACATCGACTTCATTTGGTTTACATGGTCCGAAGCACGGGAGGTGGCCGTCATGCACATAGTCTGCAGCGCTTTGTCCGACATCTGGGACTTTGGGGGTTCCCAATAATTCCCTGACATCATCCCTGATCAGCTGTGCTCTGACAAAGTAAACAACACGAGGATCTGTAGGTTTTATCAGGAGTGGTCGTGTTTGTTGACAACCCAAAAATATAGAAAAACTCGACCACAAACACTAATTTATGTATGTGTTCCCTTACCATGGTTGTTGCGTTCCCTCCCTGCACGACCTTTAATAACTTGGAAAAATAAAAGAGGTAAAACGGCAATAATAATAATAATAATAACAATAAATCAAGGTAAAATCAACATTTTGTTTACTGTTTCCCCCCACAGTTCAACTTTTAAAACTATATAAACTGTTTAAAGCTGTTCAGGACAGTTTTTATGTTTTTCTCACCACATTTATGTGTGAAAACAACGGTTACAGGAAAAGGCGATGGAAGCTCCAAATTGAGTGCCACCTTTTGCTCAAGGGAACATCCTTATTTTATTTCCAGATCTTTTTCTGTCTAAATCCTCCCGAGTTATAAGAAAAAATGTCCCGACCCCCGGGTCGTGTTCATATTCGCTGTCCTGTCTTGGATTGAAAGGCCCGACGTTTACTGTTGCCGTTTAACGCTCACCTTTTGTAGCTGTTGGGATGAATTCAGTACGGTTATTTTTTTAATGTGTAGACGAAGATGGAGCTTTCTGTTGAAGCTGTCTCTTGTTTGGATTACAGTGCAGTCCCTGGTCGCCTCCTGGAACCAAACCCTGAGCAACACCACGAGCCAGTGGAGCGGTGAGTCGGACACGCCAAGCTCTGTTAAAAAAAACTGATTTCCCACAAAGCCCAAACAAAACCGAGCCGCTGTGGAATACACACAAGAATAACAACACACAAGTTTGATCCAAAACTCAGATTGTTAAAGCTAACATCAAAGACGAGAGCGGAGCTGGAAATAGATCCAACACCGGAGACGACGCTCCGCTCAGAGAAACAAAGCGCAGGAGAAGTCATTAAAATATGAGCACATGAACGCATCATTCAGCTCCTCGGTTTATTACAGCGCCGTCTGAAATTCATGGTGTGTGTTTGTAGTCACGACTGACGTTTCCGTCCCCTCGCTTCAGGCTCGGGAACCTACTGCGACACCTCCATCGACGGCATCGGCACCTGCTGGCCCAGGAGCAGCGCCGGCCAGTTGGTGTCCCGGCCCTGTCCGGAGATGTTTTACGGTGTCAGATACAACACGACGAGTAAGTTCTCGCCGTCTGCTCCAAACAACAACCCCCCCTCCCCCAGCTGTTTCATTTCCCTCCAGAGAAAAGGCTGTGTGAGAAATTAGCATACAAATTAGCAAGAGACTTTAAAAGTGTAAAAAAAAAAAAAAAAACCACGATAGAGCGGAAAGTGCCCGAGGACGGGAGCTCAAATCAACATGACTTGAAGATAATATCTTAAATTCAGAGCTGAAATTTACCTGATAAATCTCTTAATTATGCAAATATTTCCTATTTATTCATAACCAAAGCACCAAAGAAACTAGTTTGTTGTCTCTAAACTTTAGTTCAGAAAAAAAAAAGAAAGAAATCCTACGTGGTGTTTCATTATTCATTACTATAATTAATTATAATTTTATCATTATTATTATTTGTTTTCGGTAAAATATTAACATATAAAAAGCACTAATTTCAAAGTCACAAATACCGGACTAATAAAATAAAATAATAAATCCACACAATACTTTTCCTCATATTCATGGCAGTGTTTCCTCTAGTTAGCTTGCCATGGCGGGGTGCTCATCTCCTCCATGGTTTTTGCTGATGGAAGGGGTGGAGACTTGTCTGAGCGCAGATTGTGCTAACAGTTTTTGAGCGGGGGCGTTCAACATGAGGGAAGAGGCAATGTGAGTGCTGCCTTTGGATTTTTAGCTAGAGAGCCTGTATTTTGTGCTGCTAGCTTAGTGATGTCAGTGGGGGTGGGAGGGACAAATTAAGTTTGGTAGGCGGAGGAGTGCTCAGTTTTGTTGACGGGGTGGAGCACCCCACCTGAATAATGGTAGGGGAAACACTGCACGGTAATGTGTCCCTAAAATTACAGATACCGTAATTTCCGGACTATAAGCCTCTACTTCTTTCACACACTTTTAATTTTAATACAATGCTGCAGCTAATACTATGCTGCGGCTAATACAATGCTGCGGCTAATACTATGCTGCAGCTAATACTATGCTGCAGTTAATACAATGCTGCAGTTAATACTATGCTGCAGTTAATACAATGCTGCGGCTAATACTATGCTGCGGTTAATACAATGCTGCAGCTAATACAATGCTGCAGCTAATACAATGCTGTGGCTAATACAATGCTGCGGCTAATACAATGCTGCGGCTAATACTATGCTGCAGCTAATACTATGCTGCAGTTAATACAATGCTGCGGTTAATACTATGCTGCGGTTAATACAATGCTGCGGCTAATACAATGCTGCGGCTAATACAATGCTGTGGCTAATACAATGCTGTGGCTAATACGATGCTGCGGCTAATACGATGCTGAGGCTAATACGATGCTGCGGCTAATACGATGCTGCGGCTAATACGATGCTGCGGCTAATACAATGCTGCGGCTAATACTATGTTGCGGCTAATACAATGCTGCGGCCAATACAATGCTGCGGCTAATACAATGCTGCGGCTAATACAATGCTGC
>NC_056514.1:39473891-39479323 GCF_014905685.2 Nematolebias whitei | reverse complement strand
CTGCGGCTAATACAATGCTGCGGCTAATACAATGCTGCGGCTAATACTATGCTGCGGCTAATACTATGCTGCGGCTAATACAATGCTGCGGCTAATACAATGCTGTGGCTAATACAATGCTGCGGCTAATACTATGCTGCAGTTAATACAATGCTGCGGCTAATACAATGCTGCGGCTAATACTATGCTGCAGTTAATACAATGCTGTGGCTAATAAAATGCTGCGGCTAATACAATGCTGCGGCTAATACAATGCTGCAGCTAATACTATGCTGCAGTTAATACAATGCTGCGGCTAATACTATGCTGCGGCTAATACAATGCTGTGGCTAATACAATGCTTCGGCTAATACAATGCTGCAGCTAATACTATGCTGCAGTTAATACAATGCTGTGGCTAATATAATGCTGTGGCTAATACAATGCTACAGCTAAAACAATGCTGCAGCTAATACGATACTGTAGCTAATACGATACTTTAGCTAATATGATGCTGCAGCTAATAAAATGTTGCAGCTAATACAATGCTGCAGCTAAAACGATCCTGCGGCTAATACAATGCTGCAGCTAATACAATGTTGCGGCTAATACAATGCTGCGGCTAATAAATGGTAAATGTACTGTACTTATATACCACCTTTCTATCTTATTTCAAGATACTCAAAGCACTTTACACTACAATCTGTGCCTCATTTACCCATTCATACAGCTCTATACTAGATCTCTACAAAGCTAATTGAACAAAATCATTCTAAAGAGACTAATCAGAGCTTTAGATCACATTCATACACCGATGGGACGCACATCAGAGGCAATGAGGGTTCAGTGTCTTGCCCAGGGACACTTCGACATGTGACTGCTGGTGGATTCTAATTCAAATACAATGCTGCGGCTAAAACGATGCTGCGGCTAATTTATGGATTTTAAAAAAAAATATTTTTGATGGGCTAAAGAGCTTCATACCACCAAAACATTTAGCCTTGTCACAGCCGGGCGCTCACAGAGCTGCCCACTACACATCTCTCTTGGGGGGTGGGTCCTTGTGACTCAATGAGACTACCTGTATAAAAATAAAGGTTTAAAAAATAATAATCTGACCAATGAGTAAACTCATTCAAACTGCAGCATTTGATATAGTTCAGGATAAGTTTCAATATAGTTCAAGATATTTTATGTTTAAGATCATATTTCCAGTGTGCGTCTTTAAAACTCTACAGTCAATCAAAATGACATTATCTGATACGTTCCAGATTTCTTTGAGTTTTATTTTAAACCGAAGCGAAGATGCTGTATCAGCTCTGTAAATTACATCTAATCCTCCCGAAGGAGAATCTGCTCTCAGCATTAATAATTCATGTTTACATTCACCATCTGTGACAGGCTGGTTTTATTTCTCACGTCGTGCGTCTTGTGTGGCAAACGCTGCTCTCTGAGGCGCCTGCTGTTGAAGAACAGGAAGAAGAAGCGTTGTTTTGTCGGATGTTTACGTGTCTGAATGTTCGTGAACAGGATTTTCCAACTAAATGTCTTACAGATGGCAAAGTAAAGACTCGGTTTGGTGATTTAAAACATTTATGAAGAGGTGAAAACAGACAACTGAGAAACAATCAGAGGTCGTGTTTCCTGCGGACCGTAAGCATGTGAAGTTATCTGATCGGAAAAAAGATCAGAGCAACTCGTTTGACCTTGGTGTCAACCCGTATCTAATCCAGAGCCGCTAAATCAGGCTAATGGCAGCAGAGGCTAATGACACTGCTACACCGAGGCTTCATGAGACTGAAATGTCAGCTGATGTCAGCATATCTGAAGTCAAACCAGCAACCTTCAAGTCTTAAGTGCATCCATATTACGGTCTCTGTAGTCCGCCTGGAAATGTCAGAGAGCACAGATATCCAGGAATAGTACCTCCTTTTACTGTGATTTAGATAGCTTCTTGATTGACAGATCAGCATGCTAAAATAGGAACACAGCCTCCAAAACGTGCAAGTTTTCTTAATTATTTTCGTTTATATACTGAAACCTGCACGATGGTGCTCCTTTAGTTTTACCTGAGAGTTCGCTACAAGCGTAGGGTTGATGGAGTTTGGTGCTAAGCTTCATGTCTCCCTCAGGGAATTTTTTTATAAACCTCTTGTTTATCTCATGCTGCTGATCATCTCATGCTGCTGATCATCTCATGCTGCTGATCATCTCATGCTGCTGTATTCATTCATACCTTCTGCTCACCACAGACTCATGTTCGGGCTGCTGTTGTTACGCCGTATTGTTTTACATTATTAGTGTTTAGCGTATATCTTAGATCTTTTAACGTATAGTTTGGCGTTCATTTAGCATATATTTTAGATTCTTAATTCTTATCCTACGGTCATAGTGGTCACATAATATGACGTCACTACGGACACTCGACCTTACATTTTTAACCTCGATAGATGTTCTAGCAATCGATGTGTAGATTACTCGAGTACTCTGTTAATGCCCTAATGCTAACATGCTAAAGTTGGACACCTGCTTAGCTGCTTTGTGCTTTAGCACTGTTAGCATGCTAACATGCATTTTTTGAAGTAGAAAAGGGAAATTAATGTTGAACTTGTTAGAAAATATCTTCTCATGTTTTTATTTATAAACTAAGGAGCAACATTTGTTTGGACTCCTAACACAAATGTGCTTTTCTTGCTCTACAACCTGAAGAGGCAGCATTTTAGCCCTTTAGCTGATAAATGGTCCACAGATCTCACTCGTTCCTGGCTCTTAACAGAAGTGACATTTCAGACATCTCTTTTTTCCTCTTGAAAACGTCTGCCAGCTGCGGCTGAGAGTAAAGCTGTGAGGACGCAAAGGGCGAAGCAAAACATGGAGTCTCAGATGGATAAACAAGTCACGCTCACCATGCAGCTCTCAAGCTGAGGGGAGCTGCACATTCTTGTCGTCTTGTTTAGATTTTTACCGCCAAAGATGCCTGCCACACATGCAGGCTTTACTTTTCTATCTTTTGAAACCTAAATAAATGTAAATATGCTTTTAACTTTACATTTTAGGACAGCATAAACAATCTCCTGCGAATGCAGCCCTTCCTGTCAGATAAAAACAACCTCAGTAACACGTGATAAAATATATTTGATCTTAAGCTGAACCAACTGATGGTTGCATTTTCATTGGGAACAGGAAGTGAGCTGCAGCCTAAGTTTTGAATGAACTGACGGTCACTAAGTTTGAGCTCATCTATGGAAGCTGAACTCATGTTTTGTTGACTTGCATGAGATTTTAGACATTTTAAAGCCTCGCTCTGATCTGATCATGGCTGTCCTGTTTGCGCTGCTGCTTCATGAGAATGTTGCCGAGTTTTTTTTTTTAAAATAACAATAAATTAACTACAACTGTCTTGGGATCTCTTGGACTTGGGACAGACTTGAGGCTTTTTCTTAGGTTTCCAGGAATGGTGAACAGGAAGTTGTCCTGGTGTCTTAGTTGTTTTGTTCAAATTCTGCTCCTGGATTCAGTGTTTCCTTCTTTGGTGCATCCTCTTTGTACCCCTGAGGTCCACCGCAGGAAGCAGGTTCAACAAAACCCGATGGAGTTCAAAGAACCGATCTCCATCGTGAGTCGGATGGTGACAGTGAAAATATACAAGTTTATAAATGTCAGATGTGCCGCGTCATTAAAGCGCGAGCAGGTCTGACATTTACTGCTGTGTTTAACTAAATGTCTCGCAGGTGCAGCCTGTTTTTGAGGCGTCAGAGAAATTGTCTTTCAGACTTAAACACAATTGATTTTAAAGCTCTTTGCTTGGAATCAAAATTAAGCCCCAAAATCTTCATCTTTCTAAAAAGCTCAGCAGCTTGGGGCTTCCTCCTGTAATAATCTGAGCTGACAAAATGGCCGACGTTTAAAGGTTGAAACTAGAATAAGAGCAAAGAGATCCAAGATGAGAGGAATTGTTGTCTTTGTTGTCTAATGTCGTCACTCTTTGTTAAAATCAGGTCTCTCTTGTAAATGAGTCCCAGAGGCTCAATGGGATTAACCTGTAGAAATAAAGGTTGAATGAAATGGTAAAGCTGCTGCCAGGGGTTGATTAGGGTTGCCATGGTAACCACACACCTGGACAGGAAGACACCATAAGACAGCAAGACAAACAGAGCAGAAAGTAAGTCTCAAACGATCACCGTGGAAAAACACGAAGGTCTTATTAAAGATTTTCCTGAGCTCTTGGAGGCTGAAGTCGCATTGTTTCTGTTCGAACTGTAGAAGAAATGGAAAAATGGTGGGAGTATAATAATTTGTTTGCTAAAATTTTGGGGTTTTAAAAGTTTGTTGTACATTGTGTGGTAAAATCCTACGTAAACCGTGACTGCGTGAAAACTATTAAATATTTTAAATGAGCTCAGTCAGGTAAACTTTAACTTTATGACCCATTTAAACATTAAATGACGTTTTTCACTGTGAAGTCTGAGCCGTAGCTCTGAACAGGACTGGACTTCACTCAGTGGTTTGACCAAAATTAACATTTTCAACGGGTATTTTTTGTCTGTTTTTCCTAAGTTGTTCATTGTTCTTCTACCAAACGTCATCGTACACCACTGCTGATGGAGCCGCGTGACGAAAACATGCAAATGTGCTTCAGGGCTTCCGCACTGACATCTTCAGAAAGAGTTAAAGAAAATACTTTTAAAATGAGCGGAACAAGTATTTGAATCTTAAGCAACATTTGAGTTTTCTTCATTGGTGTCTTTCTCTTGGCCGTTCTTCAAAGCTCAGACTGGTGAAGAACTCGGGCAACAGTTGATGTTTGCACAGTCTCAACTGAAACTCGTAACATTTTCAGAGTGGTCCCAGGTGTCTTAGTCTCTCTGTTCTCCTTCTTATACAGTTACTCAGTTTGTGAGGACCTGCTCTAGGTAGAGCTGCACATGTTCCCATATTCTTTTCATTTCTTGATGATGGATTTAATAAAACTCTGGGATGTTTAGGACCTTGGAAATCCTTTCGTATCCATCCCCTGACTTGTACTTTTCAATAAACTTTATTCAATTTACTTAGTTTACCTAACACATTTTAATTAAATTGGTATTACTCTGCAGACATTTTTTTTCACTTGGACATTGAAGAGGGTGGCACAGTGGTTCAGATGATAGAGCTGCTGCCTCTCAATAAGAAAGTTGCTGGATCAAATCCCAGCCCGGGACCTTTCTGGGTGGAGTTTGCATGTTCTGTCCGTGCTGTGTGGGTTTTCTCCCACAGACCAAAAACATGCACGTTAGACTGACTGGTAACTCTAAGTTGTCCCGAGGTGAGAGAGAGAGAGTGAATGGTTGTCTCGTTTGTCCCTTTGTCCTTGTGATGGACTGAGACCTGTCCAGGTGTCTCTGTGATGGACTGAGACCTGTCCATGTGTCTCTGTGATGGACTGAGACCTGTCCAGGTGTCTCTGTGATGGA
>NC_056514.1:39471038-39473881 GCF_014905685.2 Nematolebias whitei | reverse complement strand
TGTCTCTGTGATGGACTGAGACCTGTCCAGATGTCTGTGATGGACTGAGACCTGTCCTGATGTCTGTGATGGACTGAGACCTGTCCAGATGTCTGTGATGGACTGAGACCTGTCCATGGCCATGGATGGATGGATGAACACTGAAGACAGTTTAGAACATTTTTATTTTTGATCAGCACTCGTGGGTCAGGAGGAGCTGCTTCGTGGCCTCTTTCAGTTCGGTCAGCATCGTTACGATGAGGAAAACCGGTAAAAGAGATCCGGTTCAATCCCAGAACTGAACTTGAATTTGATCCGTATTCTGGGCCTCTGCCGTCTTCTATTACATCTGCTTTGCTTTAAACACGTCTTATTATACAACACTGTGGTTTTCTTTGTTTGCTCACGATCTTCATGTTCCTGTCTGTTTTGTGTTTTTAACTCCACAGAGCTTTGAGTTTACTTTTATTAAGACTTATTTTGTAGCGTTCAGTCCTGCGTTTGGATCCACCTCTGACTAGCACACTGACTAAACTTGTATTTTGTTCTTGTTGGAATTAAGTTGAATGAATGAGTTAGAGCTTCACTTCTTAAGAATTCAAAACACTCGTTTTATGGCTTTTTATTCACGTTCCACTTCACAGTTTCTATCAGTGGATGTTTTTCAGATCTCTTTGTTTTTCTTCAGAATCATATATTTCAGGTTTCTCCCAGTTCTGTCCTCAGAATCTGTCTAGTTTGGTTGATGATTAAATGTGAGGAAAGTTGACAGGAAGTTGTAAAGTTTCTGGGCTTTTGTGGGTTCGAGCCATAAACAGGATTTAAAGTTATTGGAGGACATCGTAAAATAAAACCCGCGTTTCCTTTTTTCCTGCACTAATGATGGATGATGTATGAAGATTGGCTGTTAGAGTGAAACGTAAAGAACATCCTAAACATCTGCTTTTAGTATTTCTCTCTGAAACTGTCCCTCTTGACGTTACGAGGCAGTTTTCTGTCACTTCAGTATGTTAAACTTGTCAATCAAACAGGCTCTTTAAGATAAAATTAGTTTTGAAGCTGCTTTTCTACCCCCGAAGCTGTTTTTACCTTTTTAAAACATTCAGACCCATTTCAAAGAAAATTTTACCCATTAAGGGCTTTATGGTACTGTTGGTTTTAGTCAGTGGAGCAGAAACTTCCTGGATGCATTTTCATACAAAATCAAAAGGAATTAATGAAAACTTTATTTTTTAGGGCATCTTAAAGTGACTAAAACTTCATTCCAACTTTGAGATCTCTGACTTTAAATTAAATTTTTTTAATCTGAATTATTATTTAAAGTTTTCCAGATGTTGGCCCAAAGAGAAAATATCCTGGTTTGTAGAGTTTGGACCCAGAAAGGCAGACAAACATGAAGCTAAAAGAAAAAGCTTTTAACTTTAAAAAAGAAAAACAAACAAGCTGCCGTGGCAACAACTAGAAAACAACAACAAAACTAGAAGACACAGAGGAGAACCAGAGGAGAGGCTGATGAGGAGGAGACAACAAGGCGCAGGAGGTCTGATGGTAACAGGGAGCAGGAGGTCTGATGGTAACGGGGAGCAGGAGGTCTGATGGTAACAGGGAGCAGGAGGCCTGATGGTAACAGGGAGCAGGAGGCCTGATGGTAACAGGGAGCAGGAGGCCTGATGGTAACGAGGAGCAGGAGGTCTGATGGTAACAGGGAGCAGGAGGCCTGATGGTAACAGGGAGCAGGAGGTCTGATGGTAACAGGGAGCAGGTGGTCTGATGGTAACAGGGAGCAGGAGGCCTGATGGTAACAGGGAGCAGGGGGTCTGATGGTATCAGGGAGCACGAGGCCTGATGGTAACAGGGAGCAGGAGGCCAGATGGTAACAGGGAGCATGAGGTCTGATGGTAACAGGGAGCAGGAGGTCTGATGGTAACAGGGAGCATGAGGCCTGATGGTAACAGGGAGCAGGAGACCTGATGATAACAGGGAGGAGGAGACCTGATGGTAACAGGGAGCAGGAGACCTGATGGTAACAGGGAGCATGAGGCCTGATACTAACAGGGAGCATGAGGCCTGATGGTAACAGGGAGCAGGAGACCTGATGGTAACAGGGAGCAGGAGGTCTGATGGTAACAGGGAGCAGGAGGCCTGATGGTAACAGGGAGCATGAGGTCTGATGGTAACGGGGAGCAGGAGGCCTGATGGTAACAGTGAGCAGGAGACCTGATGGTAACAGGGAGCAGGAGGTCTGATGGTAACAGGGAGCATGAGACCTGATGGTAACAGGGAGCATGAGGCCTGATGGTAACAGGGAGCAGGAGACCTGATGGTAACAGGGAGCAGGAGGCCTGATGGTAACAGGGAGCAGGAGGCCTGATGGTAACGGGGAGCAGGAGGCCTGATGGTAACGGGGAGCAGGAGGCCTGATGGTAACAGGGAGCAGGAGGCCTGATGGTAACAGGGAGCAGGAGGCCTGATGGTAACAGGGAGCAGGAGACCTGATGGTAACAGGGAGCATGAGGCCTGATACTAACAGGGAGCATGAGGCCTGATGGTAACAGGGAGCAGGAGACCTGATGGTAACAGGGAGCAGGAGGCCTGATGGTAACAGGGAGCAGGAGACCTGATGGTAACGGGGAGCAGGAGGTCTGATGGTAACGGGGAGCAGGAGGCCTGATGGTAACGGGGAGCAGGAGGCCTGATGGTAACAGGGAGCAGGAGGCCTGATGGTAACAGGGAGCAGGAGGCCTGAAGGTAACAGGGAGGAGGAGGCCTGATGGTACCAGGTAGCAGGTGGTCTGATGGTAACAGGGAGGAGGAGGCCTGATGGTAACAGGGAGCAGGTGGTCTGATGGTAACAGGGAGCAGGT
>NC_056514.1:39467516-39471028 GCF_014905685.2 Nematolebias whitei | reverse complement strand
CTGATGGTAACAGGGAGCAGGTGGTCTGATGGTAACAGGGAGCAGGAGGCCTGATGGTAACGGGGAACATTTGAGTGTGGGCGTGGCCGATCAGAAGAGCAGAAATTGACTTTGGAAAAGTACAGGTGCAACAGATCAAAACAGAGAAAATAAACAAAAAGTCCCAACAATAAACACAAACTACAGAAAATCAGGTTCGGACAAAAAATCCATGCTGAGGAAAAACTTTACATTCTGTTCGATTTATTCTGTTCGACTGTTGTTCGTGTAAGTACGGCCTACGCTCGTGGAGGTTTTGTCGGCTGCATCCAACTTGTACCAGATTATATCGGAGTCGCTGACAGAAACTGATTCTCCTGCAAAACTGGGAGGAAAATACAAGAACAGTCTTCTCTTTGCTGATGATGTAGACCTTATTAATGGTTCTACCAAAGATCAAACCATTCAAATAAAGCACTCAGACTCTGTTAGGGGTCATCACAGCATGGAGACTAGTCCTGAGGAAACCAAGACCATGGTCTCTGGTGAACTTGAGCACAGTGGACATCAGGGAGACAGAACTGGAACAAGTTATTTGTTTGTTCACCTCAGGGGACAGCTCAGTCAAAGAGGTCAAGACCAGGACAATGAAAGCTGCCACTGTCCTCACAAGACTTCAACTTGTTTGGAAGGACAGACCCATGTCTCCGCCTGCCCAAGTTAGACTCCTACATCCACTTGTTTTCTCAGTCCTTCTCAGTGCTGCAGAAACCAGGACACTGTTCTCCCTCATTACAATTTCTGAGGACCAACGTAGAGAACATGTCCTCATCAGAGATCATGGCTCCTTCCTAACGCAGATCAAGTAGAAGAAATTGACGTGGTTTGCAAATGTAGTGAGGGTCAAGGGAACTCTGTCAAACCTCCAAGGGAAAGCTGAAGGAAGCTGTAAAAGGGTGCGTCCCCCTCGTCAATGGACAGACGACGTCTTTACCTGGACAGGGCTCCCTGTCCATGTCCACACTCATCTTTCTGAGGATCGACCTATCGGTTGTTAGTGGATGTTTGTTCTGCCTCCATGGACCTGGGCCAAGGGACGATGTTGATCAACCTTCACGGTTTGAAAGTGATAAAAACACTTCTCAGAGAGAATGTTGTGTTTGTTTCTTTTGGTTTTCTGACAACAGACGTTTATGAATAAAAGCAGCGTCATTATTAGTTTGGCCATATTTAAATACTGTAATATGATTATATTTAATTTCCTAAACCTAAGATGCTCTGATGGCTGTAAATAATTTAGAAAGAGATGTTTAAATGTGATTTAAACGAGCAGAAGGCTCAGACTCAGCCTGACACAGAACACATTCCAGGTCTTTGTTTGGACAAACTGTTTGGCCCAGACTCTGGTCACGCATGTGAGGAAGGACAAAAAGAATAAATGAAGACATTGTCCAGTTTTTACTCCTGAATATGCAGCGATTAGTCACGTCTCCTCTGGTCTGCTCAGACTCCTCATTCAAACATTTAAAAGACACGCACACAAAAAACTATATATATATATATATATATACACATTAAGTGGTTGTTAAAGAAAAATAACCTTTAAAGGATCCGTGTTTTTGGTTGTTTGTTAGCTTTAGATTTATTTTCTTTGTTATTCGTGTGTTTTTCCGTCAGCCATCTTCTCCTCTGTCAGTTACTGCTCTTTTAGCCCCGCCCACTCACCTGTCCCCCGTTTTCATTTAGCTCAGCTGTTTCCACTCGGCTCATCAGCCCAAGTCTATAATCCATCAGTTTTCACGTCTTTCTCAGACGGTCACGTGTCACGATGTCGTGTCTGGTTCTCCTCGATGTCTCCTCTGATTCTGCGAGTGTTGCCGCCACGTCGGCCATTTTTTTTTATTTTTATTAAAGACCTTAGTTTTTATTTCAGCTGCTTGTGTTGAGTTCCAGGGTCCAAATCCTGAATCCTGTCCCAACAGTTGAATTATTATATTGAAATAAAATGAATAGAAAAATGTTTTAATTTAAATAAAATGCTCCTGACTCTGAGGTTTGTTTCTGTGTTTGTTAAAACTTCATCGTCGCTCCTCCACTGATCTGCAGCAACGTTTATCAAAGACTTTAACATTAAAAAATAAAAAGCTGTGATTTATCGTCACGTTGACAGAAACTGGAGACTTTTTTTAAAACTGCAGTTTTTACTTTGAAGCGTTCTTCTGAAAAAATGTGACCTTGTTGCTTTTTTTCTTTTGTTTTATGAAGAAAACAGTTTTTCAGTCACATTTTGAAATAAACTCTTTTATTCAAGGTCCCTGCTGCAAAAACAAAACTCAGAAGTTTACATCCACCTTCACGGGCGTGGACGTCAGACTCACTTCAGGCCTTTTAATTGATCCGACTGTTTGTTTTTCACATCGTGGACAAACAATGATTAAAAAAAACAATCTGGATTTATTTTGTTTTCTCTGATCTGCCGGGGTCAGAATTGTACATACAGGCTCAAATATATACATACGGTCACAGAAAACTCGTTAGGAGCTTCTTAAAGTTGGAGACGTCTTTTTTTAAACCTCAATAAGGACGACCGGCTAGTGATCATGACTGACTGCTGTTGGTGTCTTCTTGTAGAAGACACAATCTGTCCCACTCAGACAAAAGGAAACTGGTTTAGATGTTCAGGAACCACTAAGGCTAAAGCCTGCTATGAACTGGAACCTGCTGGAACGCAGCAGGACAGTGTCCCTGTCCACCAGTGTCTCTGTCTATCAGTGTCCCTGTCCACAGTAAAGTCAGTTGTTTGTCACCATGGACAGAAAGGACCAAAAAAGAAGTTCTAAAAGTTTCAAGCTGGATTGGACAGGACAAATGTTTTCTGGAGAAAAGTCTAATGGTCAGACAGAGACAAAGACAGCTGTTTGGACACAAAGACAGCTGTTTGGACACAAAGACAGCTGTTTGGACACAAAGACAGTCTGTTTGGACACAAAGACAGCTGTTTGGACACAAAGACAGTCTGTTTGGACACCAAGACAGCTGTTTGGACACAAAGACAGCTGTTTGGACACAAAGACAGTCTGTTTGGACACCAAGACAGCTGTTTGGACACAAAGACAGTCTGTTTGGACACAAAGACAGTCTGTTTGGACACCAAGACAGCTGTTTGGACACAAAGACAGTCTGTTTGTACACAAAGACAGTCTGTTTGGACAAAGACAGCTGTTTGGACACAAAGACAGTCTGTTTGGACACCAAGACAGCTGTTTGGACACAAAGACAGCTGTTTGGACACAAAGACAGTCTGTTTGGACACCAAGACAGCTGTTTGGACACCAAGACAGTCTGTTTGGACACAAAGACAGTCTGTTTGGACACAAAGACAGTCTGTTTGGACACAAAGACAGTCTGTTTGTACACAAAGACAGTCTGTTTGGACACCAAGACAGCTGTTTGGACACAACGACAGCTGTTTGGACACAAAGACAGCTGTTTGGATACAAAGACAGCTGTTTGGACACAAAGACAGTCTGTTT
>NC_056514.1:39463917-39467506 GCF_014905685.2 Nematolebias whitei | reverse complement strand
AGACAGTCTGTTTGGACACAAAGACAGCTGTTTGGACACAAAGACAGTCTGTTTGGACACAAAGACAGCTGTTTGGACACAAAGACAGTCTGTTTAGACACAAAGACAGTCTGTTTAGACACAAAGACAGTCTGTTTGGACACAAAGACAGTCTGTTTGGACACAAAGACGGTCTGTTTGGAGGAGTCAATGTGAGGCTTTCAGCCCTAAAGTCTGAACCAACTGTTAGGCACGGTGGTGGTAGCATCATGACTTAATGAAGCAGGAGGACTTCCTCCAGGATCTTTACCTTCTCATCGTTCAACCCCGGACAAAAACAGTTTAAATAAATTAATTAACATTTAACTTCTGACTGTAGCTGAAAATGTTTGATGAGCACAGCTTCTAAAACGTTTCACTGTAAATAATTTCCTGCAGACAACAATAAAAACATGTCAGCTGACCAAAATCATGTTCGTTTAACGTTTCTGTCCTGATGACGTGTCCTGAAATAATCAGCAGCAGTGGGACAGCTCCAAGAACCCAACAGAACTGAAACCAACTGTTTCTGTTTTTATGAAGCTCTGGAGGAACAACCGGAGGAACAACCGGAGGCAGAGTCCGTAATTTAACTCCGAGGTTTGTTTCCCCTTCAGGACGAGTGTCGCAGTAAAGGTGGAAACCTGAGGAGTTTTATTTAATAAAAGCCGCCCGGCTGCAGAACGATGCGACTGAGAACCTGATGCTGAATGAAAAGTTTCTGGTGGAGGTCAAAAGATGAATTAATTGTTAATTTGTTGAGGAAATCTGTTCTTCTGATTCCACAGAAACGTTGACTTCACGTCTGACGTCTTCAGAGGCTTTTTATTCAAGGGCTCTGGTTTTAGTTGAACCGTTGGAACCGAACACTCGACTCGACGCTGAAAATCTTTTTCAGTATGAAAGGAACAATACTGGCGCATTAACCCCCTCCCATCTGAAACCAGAAGTTTCTCCTCAAAACTGAAAGAAGATTAGTATTTTTTACTTGTTTTATCTTTTATATAAAATAGTTAAATTAAAGGGAAAATTAGACGTGACCACCTGAAAATTCTATGTTCGTGTTTCAAGAAAAGGCGGGAATCGCCATGGCAACCAGTGACTGGAGGTCCCTTATCCTGAATTATTTACCTAGTTCTCTTTTGTTAGCTTCATAAGTCCACTTTTTTTTAACATTCACATTAAATTTGAATTAAATTTCACACAAAGAACAAACAGGAAGAACTTCTTTCCCAGAGTGTCAAAATAAAGCTCGTAGCTACTCTTCAAAGTAAGAGTTTGAGTGTTTTATCTTAAAAGAGTGTTGCTGAAACTGAAGCTCTGCAGGAAATATAAAATTCAGAGAAGTTAATTAAAACCTGCAAAATGTACGCAGAGTTTAACCGGCGTGGGCGAAACCTGAACAATAATTGACGACGTAAAAATACGTCCCTCTGAATTTACGATTAATTAATAATTCGTGGGTTTCTTTTTGTATTTATGAGTCCAAACAGCAGAACTGGGTCTGAGGCCAGAACTGTAAATATTCATGTTGGTCTTTTATAAAAATGTTTTTTATTATCAGGAGTTTATTTGTAGCCCCGGCTGCTCGACTGTTAAAATGAAATAGGCAAAGACATAAATTCAAAACAATAAAAGTCTTCAATGAAAAAAGTTACCAAAATAAAAGTCTCCAAACTGGAATAAAACACTTCATCCAAAATTATCTAAATCCTTAAATAAATAAAAAATAATATTAATTGTTTCTAATTTTATTTATTTATTTTAGTTGTTTATTTTTGTTATAGGTGCATTAAAAATGCTGAACTGTGTCATAAATCTTTAAAGCTTTAAAGTCAACGAGCCGAAACACAAACCTGGTTTCAGGGCCGGTGTCGGCGAGGCGGATCTGGGTCACAGACGGAGCTCTGAGCGGTACCAGGACCGTGATAAATGTCTCCGGCTGACAACAGGGCCGGGTCGGTGAGACCTAAGTGGTTTTTCTGCTCGCTGAACGTCCAGAGGGAGCAGAATCCAGAGTTCAGGCACTTTGTGTCCGGACCGACACCGAGCACGCTTCAGCTGATCTTAAAAGCAGCCGAAGGAGCTGACGTCTCTGAGAACCACAGCCAAAAGCTAGAACGGCAGTGACAAGTTTCCTGAGTAAAAATATGTCGTTGAATTCTGAATTTACCACTTTTTGTTTGTTAATCCCTTTTTTTTAAACTACATTTTTTTATAAGCATTTATAAAATAAATTATTTGTTTGTAAATCCAGAGGTTTTTACTGAAAGATGTCAATTTAAATCAAATCAGATCTTTTTAAAATCTTTTTTACAACCAAAGTTATGAATTAAAAATTAAATTTAGTTTTTTATATTGTTATATCAGGTGAAATATTAGTCTGTGGAAAAAAATCACTTCTCAAATGTGAAAAAAGTAAAAATAAAATCCCTAAAAGTAACGAAAGGCTAGCTAGAAGCAGCAGAGGGTTAGCTAGATGTAGCATAAGGCTTGCTGAATGTCACCAAATGTTAGCTGAAAGTATTAAAAAGTGAGCTAGAAGGGAAAAGTAGCAAAAGGTTAGCAACATGCTAAAAGTATGAAAAGGCTAGTTGGAACCATCAGGAGCTTTACTTGAAGTTAAAAGTAGCAAAAGGCTAGTTAGAGATATCAAAATGTTAGCTAGCAACTAAAAGTAGCAACAGACTAGCTAGAAGCAACAGAAGATCAGCTTGATGTTAAAAGTAAAAAAAAAGATGCTAGCTAAATGCTAAAGGTAGCATAAAGCTTGCTAAATAATTAAAAATAATTTACTTTAAATAACAATTTCATGCCGATCGTGCGGCTCATCCATCAATCAGCCAATTGTGTGTCATGTCCAATCTTATTTTGAAAAACTGCGATAGAGCGAATCTGCGATAAATGAACCGTGAAGTAGCGAGGGACTACTGTACTCTGTTTTTATTTTAATTCATTAAATGATTGTTATTATTATTATTGTTATTGTTATATGATTTGTTCGCATCTTTTTGTTCATTTAAAACCTTGAAACGATCAAACAATCTGGTGAAGACCAGATTGTTTGATCGTTTTCTGATAATGTTGGTGACAGAGGACTTTTATTTGTCCGTGCTCGAACGTCTCTCCTCTTCCTGGTTTCTTCCGCTCGTCGTCGACGTCTGTTTATTGAAACTGAAGGAAACAGGAAGTGAACAACAGCTGCTAGAAACTGCTCCAGATGTTAAACTGATGTGTCCACAGAAACACAAAACCCTGAGCTGAATGTCTTTACATGAAGGACAGAGGAGGACAGACAGGAGGACAGAGGAGACAGGTCCACTGAGGACAGTGATGGAGGTCCAAGTCTTGGTTCCTCCTGAGGTCCAGTTGAAGCCATCAGATGCTAATCGTTAGTTGCTTCTCTGTGTTTCTCTTTCACTTGATGAGATGCATGTTGTTAAACAAACTGGGGGGGGGGGGGGGGGGGGCGGGGGGGGGGTAACAGGAGAGGATGTTGTCCAGGGGGGCGTTGTCCAGACCGGTCAGATCTGACAAAAACCTCGCGGTGCTGCATGCCTGTTTGTGACTC
>NC_056514.1:39453831-39463907 GCF_014905685.2 Nematolebias whitei | reverse complement strand
ATAACACCAGTTATCGTCCGGGTAGATCCCCCTCTTCCACCCTCATGACCCCCCCCCCGAGGGATGCTGGTCCATTTCATACCTCAGCCTCAGAGTGTTTGTGTCTGAGTGTGTGTGTGGGGGGGATCAGGAGGAAGAGAGGGGGAGGCTTTATTTAGAGAAGTGCTGGCAGTCACACACCCCCCCCCCCCCCCCCCCCCCCCCCACCCACACCCCCAACAAGAACAAGAACTGCACCCCCGTTTCTAGCGGAGTTTTAGCTTTTAGCACATCAGTCGGTCCCTGCCCCCCCCCCCCCCCCCAGACCTGGACTCTGGACTCTCTCTGCCCCCCCAGACCTGGACTCTGGACTCTCTCTGCCCCCCTGACCTGGACTCAGGACGTATTTTATGAGGTTTCAGGCTTTTATTTAATTAATTTTGTATTTATATAAAATTATCAGTTTATTGTCAAAACACAATCATACAAACTGTAACAAATTAAAATGTTTTAAATAAAATAAAAAGATCAAATCATTTCATTCAAAAGCAGAAAAATGACAAATAAACCAGTTTTGATGTTTTTGGGTGAAACTGTAAAAATGTAAACCTTTTTGAATCCTCCACCTTTTCTTTAGCTGCTCTTACATTTTCTGTTTCACCCTCCTGCTGCCCTCGGGTTAAAAACTCCCATGAGGCCTCAGTCCAAACACCGAGGTCTTGTTGTTTGAGCCCAGGGCAGCAGGAGGGTGAAAACACGAGCTCATTTTATTTTCTGGTTGAAATGTTTTAAAAATCACTTTCGTCTCATGAATCCTCAGAACAGTCCAGAAAAGTGAAACCGTTTTTATCGTCCGCTGCTGAAAGAAGATTGGCGGGCGATAATGTTTTTTTTTTCAGTGTCTGAACATTGTTGTCTGTTAGCAAAATATCTCCTGAACTTCACGGATTTTAATGAACTCTCAGACATTGATGACCGGATGAACTTCTACAACTCTTTAACTTTTAGAGTCAGTCCCATTCAAAATGGCCGCCACACCTAATCAATCTTAGCCAACACTTTAATTCCAATAACTCGTCAATTCTACAGATATGTTGCTCAAAGTCAGGTGGTAGTAGCTGAGAGTCCTCCACACAGACTGAGCTCGGACAGATCGTGTTCAAACTTTTTGAAAGGCAGCGGGCGACATGCATTCCTTCAAAAATGCAACTTTTGATTAAAACCTCTTGATTTAATTGTAAAATGTTTGTTTTGGCACAAAATATAAATAAAAACTCAAATTAATTTTCATCACGAGAACGTTATTTAAAGCCTGAAGGGCTCAGGAGGTTCTGATCGGAGGGGTTTCCTGTTTGTCATCTCCAGTTGTTTCCAACGATAATCTGTCTGATTGGCATTTTATCAGACTTCCTGTGCGTGCGCGCACACGTGCACGGAGTCGGTTCTGTTTGTTTTGGCCTTGGGTCGGACGAGGAGCTCAGTTTACTCCTCACTCAGCGCTGATGGCACGGCCTTTCCTCCGATGCACCGAGGAGGAGGAAGATGAGAAGGAGGCGGCGGGGGAGGAGAAGGAGGTGCTGAGCTGCAGCCATTGATCCGATGTATTGAAGCCGGTGCCACTAAATTTGGGTCAGCCTGTTTGCTTGTGGAGGTGCAGAATTAGAGGTTTAAGCAGCAGATTAAAGATAATTTCTGCTCTCCTGCTGTTCAGTTTGTGTTCGGCTGGTACCAACAAACACCCAGAACCAAGACCCACACGGCACAAATCAGAACTCATGTTCTGTGCAGCAAATAATAAAAATGAACTGAACGCCTCTGAGATGCTCCTGAAACGTCCCGTCTCCTCTGACTGAAGCTCCAGTCTGCGGTTCTTCAGAGTCCTGGAGTCGGTTCTTCAGGGTCCTGGAGTCGGTTCTTCAAGGTCCTGGAGTCGGTGACCCACGTGAAAAGCTCTTTACGGCTCTGTCAGAGGTTTACACCCTGAGAGGACCGCCGAGGAATTCTGATGAAGAGGAAAACCTGCAAACTGGGCTGAAACACAGAGGAGGAGCTGGGATTTATTACAGCTGCATGTAAGTTTAATAAAACACTTCAGGATTCATAAAATAAAATCTGCCTTCGTTCAGATGAGTCCACTGCATTATTAATGCTGAGTCAGGTTCAAGTTTAATGCTTAGTCAGGTTCAGGTTTAATGCTGAGTCAGGTTCAAGTTTAATGCTTAGTCAGGTTCAAGTTTAATGCTTAGTCAGGTTCAGGTTTAATGCTTAGTCAGGTTCAGGTTTAATGCTGAGTCACGTTCAGAGTAAATGCTGAGTCACGTTCAGGGTTAATGCTGAGTCATATTCAGTATTAATGCTGAGTCAGTGGTTTTAATGTTTTCTTGTTTATAATTTCATCTGTTTAACTCGTTCACGTATCAAAACTTTTAGCTCAATCACAAACATTGATTCCAGCTGGAGGCGCTGCAGCACCTGTTTCTTTGCTCTTCGGCTGCGTTTGTCTTTTCGATTTAAGCATCTTTAGCCCAGGGTCAAAAATAAAACAAAAACTGTTTTTAATGAGAAAATTTATAGTTAAAAAAAAAAAAAGAAACGTGTGTTTGTTGCAATTTGACGTTTTACCACCAGGTGTCACCAAATTCTCCTCAACAAAAAACTAATTGTTGTTTTTACAGCTTGAACTTTAACAAAACTTTATTTGTTTAACTTCATATAGAAAAAAAAAAGTCAAATTAAATGATCGTCACTAGCCGCCAAAAACATTAACATAATTATTATTTATAAATATGTCATTTTTATTTTTATATCCCTGTAAATCCAAGTTAATATTAAACTCATATGAAAAGTGTTTAAATAATTCTTGACTTCCAGTAAAACCTCAGACTGTTGAGTTTATAAACTCAGATTAAAACGTAATCTGTGTGGATTAGTGAGCCGTGTGCGCTTGTTTTATTTGTTCGGCGCCGAAACGTTTTGCTGAGTGAGAAACTCGTCTCCTGCTCTCCGGATGTCTTTGATTCTGACTGGTGGCTCAGGATTAACGACTCAGAGCTTCAGCTAATTTCAGATTGTTTACCGTCTTTTCTATCGGCTGGTCCAGTTTGTTCAATATGTGATGGAGTGCACGTTACACTGTGCACGTCTCACAAATTAAACACTAAAGAAGCCACAATAAAATACAACGCAGTTTAGCTGCAACGCTCCATAAAACTTCAAATTAAAACAAAAGGCTGTAAAGGAGAAATATTTCTGCTCCACGACCTCCTTTATCTTCGTTTTTATGTTTTAACGATCAAATCTGTTCCAAGAATCTGTTTTATACCCGGACTCTTGGAGACGTGTTGTATAAAACAGGTTTGTGACGTTAAACTCTGGAAAAGGTGGCGTCTCCGTTGCATCTTGTTGGCTGCAGATCAGCGATAATAAACATAAATTAAATCTAATCCAGGTCTAGATTAGCAGCTGGAGGAATTACTGCTTTAAAATGACAGTCTGTTGTTTTGTGTCCAGTTTTATTATGTTTGTTATGGTGTGTTTTTCTTTCTTTCTGTTCATGGCCTCTCTGTGTTTCTGCTGCTCTCGGTAATTTTCCATAGTTAGCCTCGGCTCCTTGGTTAAGCCACGCCCCCTCCACCTGCTCCCTGTTCCATCCGTCACAGCTGCAGCGTTCTGTCAGTTAACTTTCTTTTTACAGCACCAAGTTGACCTCGTGTTGTATTCGTGTTTTTGGTAACATGTAAATATTTGACACGTTTTCAGATTTACGTCCTTGTTTACCGTCATTGTTTCAAAGTTAATGGAGCAGTTTTGTTGGTAACATGTCGTCATGTGACCTTTTTCACTTCCTGGTTGCGTTCATTCTTTGCTGTACTCAGAGTTAAAACACGATCACTGTTTATACTTTATTAAGATCCTCATCTTCAGATTTTTTTCTTAATGGATGCTTTTGTTGGTTGCTCTGCTAACATGCTACCATGCTAACATGCTACCATGCTAACATGCTACCATGCTAACATGCTAACATGTGACCCTTTTTCATCTTCCTGGTGTGTTTTAATTTATGTTCTGTTTTACAGTCTCGTTTTTACAACAACAATAGGTGGTATTTTTTTGTTTCTTTGCTAACTCGTTAACACAAAACTCTTACCTCCCTGTTGAGTTTAGCTAGTTACAGTACTTAGTTATGGTCAGGAGACCATTGTGGTTAGGCTTATATGCATTCTCTACGTAACATTCTCGTTTACAATGATTATTATTCAATACTAATGGTACTTTTTTATTTGTAATGTCATGATGTTACTTTTTCACTTCCTGATTAGGTTTATTTCTGGATTTGCTTGGTTAAGATTAGGAATAAAGATTGCTGTTAGTTAAATGTCTATGTGCTTGTTTTTGGAATCAGTCGGACCTCTAGTGCACGTTTACAGCTGGTTCAAAATGCTGCAGCCTGGTTTTTAGCTGGTACAGGCAAAAGAAAAGCATATTTCTCCTGTTCTGGCCTCCCTTCACTGGCTCCCAGTTCACTTTCAAATTCATTTAAAAATTATTCTGTATGTTTTTAAATCTCTGAACAGTTCTGCCCACTCTTATCTCACTGATCTGCTGCAGCCATATGTCCCACAGTGCCCTCTGAGGTCAGCAGACCAGATGCTTTTATTGGTTCCAGGAACTGGTTTTAAGCTCAGAGGTGACAGAACCTTCTCTGTTGCATGTCCAAGACTGTGGACTGAGTTACCACTGCAGGTCAGGCAGGCCCCCTCCCTCACCGTTCTTAAATCTCATTTGAAAACCCACTTTTATTCCTGGGCCTTTGATGCTGTGGGGTCAGATTTTAACTCGTCTGTTTCTATAACGTTGGTCATTTAGTTTCTTCACCTCCGTGGATCTATGGATTTTATCCCGTGTCCGTTGCTCGTTTTGTTTCAGTTGTACAGCTCTTTGGTTGTCCTTGCTGCTGTTTGAAGTGCTTTATAAATAAAGTGGTATGGTGTATGCCATCCTGTTATAATGTCCTCGTTGACGTTACGCAGCTGATTGATGCTGTTGTGTTGGTTTTGGTAACATGAAATAAAACGTGTTTGGTCTCCGACACGTTGCTTCTGTTTCCTTCCATAACTCGTGGAGCCTGCAGGTCTCTGATCTCCAGCTCAAGCATTAAAGAGCTGTTTGGTCATTTTGGGTGAAAAGCATCTCGTTGTGCTGGTTATCCACCCCATGAGTGATATTACACCTCCACGCCGTCTCAAACGCCGCTGCTGAACTCCGATAACGAGCCTGATGTTTATTCTTTCTCGTGGACTCGTGTCACATCCCGAGTGCCTCGGACCGCCGGGTGGTTTTCCTGTTCGCCTCAACCGTTCCTCTGAAGTGAAGTCACGCTCTTATTCTGACGGGCCTTTGTCTTTATTTAAAAATATTTAAGTTGATTTGATCAACGCGGCGCTGCAGTGACCTCCAGGTACCTCCAGAACTGAACCACGTCTGCTTGTCTGGAGCTCCGTCCCTCGGGACTCATCTGGTTTCTTGGAGTCTTTTCTTTTTATTTGGAACCAGATGATCAGATCCGTTAAAAGTGAGAGTTGTTTATTTTTTTTTAACTCCGTGTTTCTTTTTGAACAACTCAGCCTCTTTTTAAATCTTGTGATTATTTATGAGACGTTTCATGAGGGGCTGCATTAGCATTACTTAGCTCCGGTGTTTTTTGTTCGTCCTTGTCCCCAAACGTTTTCAAAACACGTCGTTTGCATAAAATATAACCCGAGCATGAAGGATGTTTTTCCTGTTTAATTTTATAAAACTAGTTTGTAAACACTTTTGTTTGTTTTCAATTTTTCTGAAATCTGGCTGTCAAAACGAGAACACGCTTCACTCTGTCTCCAAAACACAAAGACAGGGTGATAATGTTTTTGCTTGTAGTTGTCTGTTAGCACAATATCTTGTGAATTAGTAATAACTGGTTGCACATCTGCAACTAATGACAGTTTTTAGACTCAAAGAGGCTCATCCACCTCAGAAAACACAAAAATTGCTGCACGCTTGTCAGTTTTTGTTTCATTCGTTCAACCTTTATTTCTACAGGTTAATCCCATTGAGCCCCGAGGACTCATTTACAAGAGAGACCTGGTTTCAACAAAAAATGACGACAACAGTAGACAATCATAAAAGAGGCGTACAGATTTAATTTATTTATTTTTACAAATTAAAATCAGATGGCAAAAAAAGTAGCAAAAACATCTGGATTATAAGACGAATATAGAAAAACAGATTTTCAGAACAAGGTTGAAGAAAACAGAGAGACTGGAGGAGACTGGAAGAGACCGGAGGAGACTGGAGGAGACTGGAGGATACTTGATGAGACTGGAGGAGACTGAAGAGACTGGATGAGACCGGAGGAGACTGGAAGAGACTGGAGGAGACTGGATGAGACAGGAGGAGACTGGAAGAGACCGGAGGAGACTGGAAGAGGCCGGAGGAGACTGGAAGAGACTCGAGGAGACTGGAGGAGACTGGAAGAGACCGGAGGAGACTGGAGGAGACTGGAAGAGACTGGAGGAGACTGGAAGAGACCGGCGGAGACTGGAAGAGACCGGAGGAGACTGGAGGAGACTGGAAGAGACTCGAGGAGACTGGAGGAGACTGGAGGACCGGGCGTGGTTCTCATGTTCAGCTGAGGAGGAGCGAGAACTGAAGGACTGAAAGGAGCTGATGGGTGGAGTGGCTGCAGCTGCGACGGGTGAATGGGGCCAGGTGGAGGTGGGCGTGGCAGGTTGACTGAGAGGGGGGGGGCGGGTGGCTCAGAGGAAAAAACGAGGGCTACGTTCAGCCTTCAGGCCGACGATAAACAGCTCAGCTTCCTCTTCGTCACATAACTTAGCTGAAACCTCCGGCATGAAAGGCGGCGGGCGATCTGATCCAACCAATAAACAACCCGTTTTATCGACTCGTCAACAAACACGAGGCGGGGACGTAAATCTCCTTTAAAATCCCTTCGTTCAGATCAGCCGGAAGCAACCCTCGTGGTAAAAGCTGCAAATAAAATTCTGGCCTTTGGCGTAAAATCAATCCTAATTAGCTTCGGCTGTTAAACGGCTCTCGCTGCGTCTCGTGTCAGACGAAGTCAGAGACAAAGCCGGCCGGCTCCATTCCCTCCTCACAGACGCTGCTTCCCCCTGCAGCCGCAAATCATCCTGCGCCGAGAAGGATTCCTTCCAAGGTCTCGCTGCGTCGCTTAAAAGCTGCAGCGTTGAGAAAGTAACGCTTCGGCTCGGCGTGGCTCCGGTGTCTCAGCCAGGCCTCGTTGTTTGCTGCTTTTTTTAGCTTTGTTCTTTATTTTATTTATGTGGGACATTAAGTGACTTTATTGCTTTGACTACATTGAATTTGCATTAAGTGTGAGCAGCAGCCCTGAGGCGGGTTGTGTTCTCAGGGAGCAGCAGCAGCAGCTCGAATAAAAGGCGACAAATTATGAACTTTATGCAGATTTTTATTTCCGGTTGATGAAAATTTGTAGATTTTCTCCAGAAAAGCCGAGAGCCCAATTATTTCTGAAGAGTTATAGACAGAACAAGAACAATATTTAAAGACACGTTCAAGCTGCTGTCAGCGGCTCCGATCAGGACAGGCTGACAGAAACAGGCAGAGCAGAAAATAAGCCTCAAACAGCAGTCAACAATCCTGAGCCGTAAATGACAGACCAGATGTTTTTTTGGTGTTTTATGTCAGAGATAGACGTTGAAAGGAGCTGCCGGTCTTTTACAGTTTGGGTTTGACCTCTGAACTCTGCGGGATCAACCTACAGCTGTGAACAAACTCTGGATGAATGACGACAAAAATAAAAAAACATTCAATATACAAACAGTAGAAGGAGCGTCGAGTTTAGTTAGATGTGACTAATTAAAATCATAAAACTTTAATATTAAAAGTACAAAAACAGTTAAAGATCCAAAAACAATTTCAGTCGTTTGAAACTTTCTGTCGATCCAAACGGACCGGATTTTATCTTTCGATTTGTCAAAATCTGTTGTCTGCAGGAAAGTCGTCAAAAAGGCTAAAGTCACAATGAACCCAACAAACCGGACTTTTGGATCTTTTTTTTACAAATTTGTTTAAAAGTTGAAAGGAGCAGAAAAAAAAAAAATACAGAATAGTTTATTTAAAAAATTGATTTTCTGTTAAAATACAAAATGAAAAGTTGAAACTAAATTATTTAATTTAAAGTCTAAATTATAGCAAAACATTTACTAAATTGTAGCTAAAACCAAAGCTAGCAAAACAGTAGCTTAAAGCTTAATATAGCAGAACTTCAGGTAAAAGCTAAAATTTTCAAACCTGCAGGTAAAAAGTCAAATAAACACATCGGCCGCTACAAGCTAAAATAAGCTAATCTGAAGCTAAACGATAAAATTATGCTAAAAGCATCAAAACCCTAATATTAGCAAAATGTCAGGAAAAAAGCTAAAGTTAGCAGGAGTAGCTAGAAGCTAAAAGGAGCACAAGAATACAGAAACGGGCAGTAACAGATTAAAAAATTAAACATTTTTAAGGATTTGAAGAGAGCTAGACGTGTTTCCATGTTTTATAAAGTAAAATATTTTAAAAAGTGTAAAACTTACAAAAAACAAAAGTCAGGACTAAAGAGAAGAACATATTTAAAGTCCAGTTTAAGAGTCTGGCTCTGATTTTAAAGCTCTACGGGATCGTGTGGTTCAGGGACCGTCTGGACCAGGAGATCCTGATCCGTCCTGACAGTCCTTTAGCGTCTCAACCTGCTGTTTTTATCCACCTCGGTGCCCATTGATGCCCTCAGGACACCCAGTCCCACCGACCCAGACCGTCTCTGGGTCCTAAAACCAGCATTCAGGGTCCTCAGGTACCACTGAGCTGACCCGGTTGTTATCTGGAAAAGAACAAAAGTCCAAACGGACTGAGGTCTGGAACAGGACACAGACGGAGTCTCCCCTGGATCCAGATCAGGTGTTCACTTTCAGTGGAATAAATATAATATTTAAATATATTTCTTGTAAAAACACATTTTCTACAGTAATTTATTTGAGGTGTTTCTTACATTTACCGTAACTCCTTTCAGGTGCTGCTGTTCCACAGTTCACGGTAACTCGTGCAGATTTTTTAGTTTAGGTGGTGCAGGTTTTCAGTTTTTACGGTACTTCTGGCTCTCCTGCAGAGAGAAGCTGGTTCTGAGTGAAAATTAACTAACACGGCTGAGACCAAAAACAAATTTAAATATTTAAAACCTGGATCTTTTCTTGAGAAAACTTTCTTTAAGTGAACTTTACTAAGTTTTAGCTGAACTACAGTTTAAACGCTGAAGGCGAATCCAGGAAGGTCCGTTTGTTTCGTAGATTTATAAAAAATATTTCTGGCATGTTGCTCCACAAACTTTGCATTCTCAGTAAAAGATCCAGCCGTCACCAGAAAAAGGGATTTGAGACGACCCGCCACCAGATCAAGGTCAGAACTGTCGGTGAAAAATGTTCTGGTTCTGGCCGAGCGACGGGCCGGTTCGTCCGCTGACAGAGAGCCTGACCTGAAGACGAAATCATCTCTCAGAACCGGTGCTGAATGTTTCATGCTGCAGCTGGCTAACGTCGTTATTATTCCAGGAGTCTCTCGGCACACGGAGGCCAGATGTTCGGGTTTAAATCCCGTCAGAACCAGAACCTGAATCCACTTCCTTAACTGCGTTTAAACTGACATTTATTAGAGTTTCATCCAAGGAAGACTGATGAACACAGCAGCAACGATTTACAGCAAAACCTGTCAAACTCTGACTTCATTGACTGCCCCACCATGAAACATGGGCGATCATGTAACCACTTAACCATGAAATATGGACGATCATGTAACCACTTAATCATGAAATATGGGCAATAATGTAACCACTTACCATGAAATATGGGCGATGATGTAACCACTTATCATGAAATATGGGTGATGATGTAACCACTTATAATGAAACATGGGCGATCATGTAACCACTTAACCATGAAATATGGGCGATCATGTAACCACTTAACCATGAAATATGGGCGATGATGTAACCACTTATCGTGAAATATGGACGATCATGTAACCACTTA
>NC_056514.1:39453009-39453821 GCF_014905685.2 Nematolebias whitei | reverse complement strand
CCACTTATCATGAAATATGGGTGATGATGTAACCACTTATAATGAAATATGAGCGATGATGTAACCACTTATCATGAAATATGAGCAATGATGTAACCACTTATCATGAAATATGGGCGATCATGTAACACTTATCGTGAAATATGGGCGATCATGTAACCACTTATCATAAAATATGGGCAATAGTATAACCACTTAAAATGAAATATGGGCGATCAAGTAACCACTTATCATGAAATATGGGCAACAATGTAACTACTTATCATGAAACATGGGCGATGATGTAACCACACGTGTTTATCAGCAAGATGAACCAGTGGATGTTTTAAATAAAGTTTTCACGAAGGAGTCACTGGATGAACATCTACAACTGATTAACTGTTAGAGTCAGCCTGATTCAAGATGGCTGCCTTCATGTTGTCCTTCATGTCGTCCTTCATGTCGTCCTTCATGTCGTCCTTCATGTCGTCCTTCATGTTGTCCTTCATGTCGTCCTTCATGTCGTCCTTCGTGTCGTCCTTCGTGTCGTCCTTCATGTCGTCCTTCATGTCGTCCTTCATGTTGTCTTTCATGTCGTCCTTCATCTCGTCCTTCATGTTGTCCTTCATGTCGTCCTTCATGTCGTCCTTCATGTCGTTTCTGTTGAAACTTCATACCATCCTTAATGTCATCCTTCATCTCGTCCTTCATGTCGTCCTTCATGTTGTCCTTCATGTCGTCCTTCATGTCGTCCTTCATCTCGTCTATCATGTCGTCCTTCATGTTGTCCTTCATCTCGCCCTTCATCTCGTCTATCATGTCGTCCTTCATCT
>NC_056514.1:39439856-39452999 GCF_014905685.2 Nematolebias whitei | reverse complement strand
GTCCTTCATCTCGCCCTTCATCTCGTCTATCATGTCGTCCTTCATCTCGTCCTTCATGTCGTCCTTCATCTCGCCCTTCATCTCGTCTATCATGTCGTCCTTCATCTCGTCCTTCATGTTGTCCTTCATGTTGTCCTTCATCTCGCCCTTCATCTCGCCCTTCATCTCGTCCTTCATGTTGTCCTTCATCTCGCCCTTCATCTCGTCTATCATGTCGTCCTTCATGTCGTCCTTCATGTCGTTTCTGTTGAAACTTCATACCATCCTTAATGTCATCCTTTATGTTGAAACTTCATTTATGTCATCCATGTCGTCCTTCGTGTGATTGTTCATGTCAGTTGTTAAATTTAAACCATGAAAAGAAAAGAAAATCAGCAATTCTTCAGCTAAAACAGTACCTAACAGCTACAATTGGAAAAAACATAATAAAACCTTAAATTGTGCTGATTTGTCTCTAAAAGCTAAATTGAGCTAAAAATACTTCACATTTAGGATTAATAACACAGCATAAAGCTAAAATGAGCTAAATAGATGCATTTATAAGGAAAAGCTCAAAATCAGCAAAACAGTAGCTAATAGCTAAAATGACCAATCATATTGATTATAGCTGAAACTATAAAATTGTAGCTAAAAGCTAAAATGAGCTCAACAGCAACATAAATTAGCAAAGCAGATATTTGGAATAAAAATATATAGTTAAAATGTAGCAAACTGGCTGAAACATTTTAAATCAACATAGCATTATCTAAAGATCTTAGCAAAACTAGATTAAAGTGGCAGAACAGTAGCTAAAATTAGCTTAAGAAAAGAAAAACTTGATAAAGTATCAGATTTGGCCTTTTTTATGTTTTCTAAGGTCATCTAGCTGTGGTTTTGAGTCAGGGTGGTTTTTAAATAATAATCAGCCGAAGGAGTTCATCTATGATCACGTTCTGCTCATTTCAGTACAACTTGATTTAAAACAAAAACCAGTTTTGGTACCAGACGGACACAAACAGCCCAAACACTATCGGCCCGTTTGTGTTTCAGCCTGAATGGAAGTGGAACAAGTCCTCCCGTGTGAGTAACGTTCTGTTTGTTGTTCTCCTGCTCTCTGTGCAGATAATGTTTACAGAAAATGTTTGGCCAACGGGACGTGGGCGCCGAAGGGGAACTACTCCATGTGCAAGGCCATCCTTAACGAGGAGGTAAGACACGGCACGGCGGTGTTCTGTTTGTGTTCGTACCCCCTGATGGATGGGGCCTTTTTGAGCGGGGAACCTGCACTTCGATCTCAATAACAGAGGCAAACGTACGGAGTGGAAGGAGACGCTTCACTTTCCTCTGGATTCAGGGGTTGGTTCCTGAATGATTCGGTCCTTAAAGAGACTCTGGGGGAGAAAAATAAAAAATAAAACGTTCTGCAGATCAGGCATCACTCCGTGGAGTCTGTTTCTGTATGTGGACCACATCTCAGGTTGTAGAGGTGTTTTTCTAGCACAGAAGCTCATGAGCAGCTGGACAGATTATCATAAAACTGTTAGCTGACCTTAGCAAACACAACAACGGCTCTAACTCAGCAACTGTTACACAAACTGAGCTAATATTTCCCGTGGTAGTAGCTGAGAGTCGTTCATTTACGGCGTGTTAGGTGGTGTGCTTTTCTTCAAGGAGCGCTAGTTTTGTTTCTTTTGCCGACCCAAGTGGGTCAAATCCCTAAAACAGCCACCAGCAGCAGGATTTTTCTCCACCTTGGTGTCCCGGGGGACGTGTTCTGATCCGGTTCTGCTCCAGATTTGATCCAATCACACGTTGCTGTTGTTGCTTTGCTTTTGTTTTTTGCCTCAGCCTCCACCTGGATGGTGCATTGTGATGATGATGATGGTGATGGGTGCTCGTTTTAATTAGGAGTGAGCGACAGAATGAACACTCTGACCCAAATCGGTTCGGCAACATTCGGACCTCTGACGGCTTCGTGTTGGCTGTAAAAGAGAGAATTTCATGGTGGACACATGAATGGACCATCTGTCGTCACCAAACATTCAACAGTCTACCTCGATAAATAATGTATTCTACGATTATTTGTTATCCTTAGGAAACATCTGAACTCTGTCACGCACTTAAAATGTAGATTTTATCTTACAACGCCACAAAAACCAATATACGTCTGTTCCATTGATCTCACCAATATTAATCAAGCTAAAATATTTCATCTTCTTTTTGGTTAAAAATGGCTGCAGATTTTCTAACCCTCACTAACAGCAGTAAATATAGGTATTGTAGATTAATAAGGATTAATATGCATTAGTTTTAGTTTGCGTAACCAGCATTATACAGATTAATTTTTGTGTTGCTGAACTCAGCCTGACCGTTTTATTTTTACCTACTCAGCTAAAGGAGTCGTGCGTTATTAAACAGAAAAATAACTTTTGTCTGTTTTCATGAAAAGTAGACAATTGTGTAAAGACGAATCTTTAGAACCACTGATTCAGTAACATTTCATAGCAGCTGTTTCTAGGCCTGTCGTGATAAATAAATTAATTAATCTCATGATAAATGAAAATTATTCATCTCATTTCCATTTATCAGCTTTATCGTTGTGTCTCTCTCTTTCTACTGAAGACACTGGACGACAAAAAGCTCAACTCTGGTTCTTCACTGAACCCTCCCTTTCTCTTTTCTCTTTAAAATCCATTTAACGATCCAAAATCATGTTTTTGGATCGTTAAAAGCAGCTAAGCTACGAGCTAAGCTAACAGGCCGACCTTGGGGGGAAAAAACCTCAGTCTTGTCGAAACTCCAAAATTCACAGTTAAAACCCATTCCTTTGTGTAAAAAGTTGTTTTTCTCTGCAAAAAGAAGCTGATAACTTGTTTACTGATTTTTTATTAAAAGCTTTGTGTGAACAATGCTAAAGAGCTCAAACCACAGAGTGTCCGCCATTTTGAGAACCAAAAAAAAAGGACATAGAGACAGCCCATGTCACGTCAAGGTGCCTCCCTCCCATTTTTCTTAAAGAGACACGCTGCTCGCTCCCTCACTATCCATCCTTCGGTTCAGACAGTCTTATACTGCCATCCAGTGTTTAAAAAAAGGTACTACATGCAAAACTAATTAAACATTTCTTCTTAAATTTGACAATAATTACTAATTATTGTCAAATTTCAAACAAAATTGTTGTTTATCGCGATAATTTCCAAGACAATTAATCGTCCAGCAAAATTTGTTATGACAGGCCTAGCTGTTTCAGATTAAATGAGACAAATAAGAAAAGAACAAGCAGTTTCTGATGCTAGCACAGATGTTTTTTTTTTAATCCCTACAGTTTATGTCATAATCTATGCTGACAAATGATGCTCTAATGGAGAATGTCAAGAAAAGAGCGGCAGCTAATTATTAGCTTGGCAGCTACCTGCAGCATAACAAACCTGTTAGCCTAGCTCCCGCTAGCTCTAGCTCCTTTAAAGCTTCTAATTCTCAACAGATTTTGAGCTTTACACTCGATGCTTTTAATTTTATTTTTGTACTTAAGATAAGCAGTTATATTGATATTAATGATACCATGATATTAATAGCTTTAATAACCAACACAGCCTTATCTTCTGATTATTTAACTGTCTCTTTATTTGCGTTAGCAAAGTAAAACCTGTTAGCCTGCCTCACTTTTAGCGTTAGCACAGCTTCCTTTTCACACCCAAATTAAAATGTTGAGACTTTTTTTAAATAATATGCATAAAAATTAAGTAAATGACTGATTTTAGCCAAACTATTAACAGTTTTATTAACCTAAACATCTGATTTGTAAAAAATATCTCCCTTATTTGCTTACCTTAGCCATGTTAGCCTGACGGCTGTTTAGCGTTAGCACCTTTGAATCTTTTGAGGCTTTAAAGTGCCTTTAATAAAGTTTTGTTTTTAGCTGTCACATCAACGGTTTTATTCACGCACACATTTGATTTTGTGCTAAGATTCTGATACAAGTTTCATGTTTTAGCTCAAGACAAGTCAGGGAGGTAAAAATAGCATAATTTTCCAAGCGTAGCTAAAACGTCTACAGTATCATGTATTAATGGGGTTCTATCTGCTGTTTAAAAATTTAGTGTGAACGACCGACTAAATCTTCCTTCAGGTTTATTTTTTCACATTCAGGCTTCTTGTCGACTGCATGAACATGAGCCAAAATATCCTGGAACTGCAGTAAAGGACTGCTTTGATTTGTTTTTAACGCAGTTTACAGTGAGGAGACCGGTAATCTTAGCAGCGCCTCTTTTTCATTGAGAGAAACAGATGAGTCAGGAATCTGATCAGAAACCACGTTGGAGAAGTTTTCTGATTGAAGGAGATGCTCGAGCGCACACAGAGAGCGTGTTAAAGGTTAGTAATCATCCGTCCTGGGAACACCGTGACGTTCCTCTGCAGGAGCTGAGAAGTTCGTCCCCGGAGAGGAGACGGTCGTCTTTTTGTTTCAAATAAGAGTCAGGTTCGCATGAGGGGAAGAACCAGATCCAGACTTGCAGGCAGGAGGTAAGGAGGACGTTATTAGATTATCTGGAGACAAAGGAGCTTCTATTGCAGCAACCAAGCAATGCAGAGCTGGAGAATGCAGGAATAAAAGAAGAACCGGGCATTTGTTAAAACTATAACAAACTGACAGAAGATAACAAAGAACAGGTGTGCTAATTGGTAACAAGAGCCAGGTGTGCAGGGAGCAAACTGTAAAGACTAGAAGACCTGGCGTACGCCTTCCTGCAGTTTGAACCTGAAATCATCTTGTGGTGTTTTGGTCAGATTTGAACATTGCTCATCGTCTCATGTTCGATCTCATGAGATGTGATGGAGCTCAGAGTACGTGTTGTAAACGACTCTCAGCTACTACCACAGCTCAATGTCTGTAAGATTATCAGTTCTGTCTTGAGTCTGTGTAGATTGTGTCGGATTTAATCTTAATTTTCTTCAGTTTTTCAATTTGCTGCTCTGCCATAAAACTTGGACAGATGAAGAACTTGGGCAACAGTTGTTGTATGCTCTGTTTCCACTGTCTCAGCTGCTGAAGATTAACTCCTTCAGAGTGCTCATATGTGTCTCTCAGTATTCTCCTTCACAGTCACTCAGTTTTTAGGACGACCCGCTCTTGGTAGATTCACACGTGTTCCCATATTCTCTTCATTTCTTGAGGATGGATTTAACAGGACTCCTGGGATGTTTAGGGCCTTGGGAATCATTTTGTTTCCATCCCGTGACTTTTCAACAATCTTTTCTCTGACTTGAATTAGGACAGTCAGATTAACCCTCCTGCTGCCCTTGGGTCAAACTGACCCACGAGGCCTCAGTTTTAAAACTGTCTCAGCTACCACCACCCATGTTTAGCTCCATGTCTGTACAGTTAGAGTAGTTTTTGTGCCTTTGAAGGTCAGAGGGCTGTAGCAGACATCTTGAGTTAAGTTGGCTCCAAAGCTTAACAGTTGTAGGTGTAGGTGGTTCATGAGATTTTTTGCTAACAGACAAGCAAAAAGCATTATTCCTCACCATCTTCTTCCAACAGTGGATAAAAAAAGTCTGTCCACCATGACACTAGGCCTCTTTGCTGCCAGGCAACCGAACTTGTAATAAGCTGTAACTATAAAAAGGGGATAAATGCATCGGACAAAAATCCTGCTTCAATCTCATCTCGACTTCTCCGTTTATAATCTTAAATTTAAATCGACTGGTTCTCCCCTGCAGGTGAACCTGTCCGTTAATGAGCGCAGCTCTCGTTACAGTCAGACGCAGCCGGTGGTTCAGAGGTCTGAAACAAAGAAGATTGTTCTCCGCTTCTCGTTTAATTTAAAAAATGTTCTTTTGGGAGAACCTCAGCAGGGTCCGGTCACCTCACAGAACATCGATTGAAGGTGGATTCATTGGCACTTTCACTATGTTTGAATTGTGAGTCTTTAATCTGATGGTTGCCTTTCTGAACACAAATCAATGATGGATTAATGGCTCCGGCTCTGTGGCTTAGAGCGGCAAGCAGGGCTCAGAATAAAACCTCAGTGTGAGACTTCCAGTAGTTTCAAATCTCCACAAGGAGCAACGTTTCAGAGAAGAATCAGTTTATTGTTGGTTTTTATTTTAGGTTTATTAATAGTGCAAACCCATGAGCTCTGAAGTGGACTTACCGGTAATAATATTTGTCTATAATCTCTCAGAATTCAAGCCAGTGTATCTCTGGTTCTGGCCCCAAGCCCAGGTAAATGGTGAGGGTTGTGTTATAAGGGCATCCGATGTAAAACACTTTTGCCAAAACTATAATGCGAGTTCTTCAAAGCGAAATCAAACTGGATTGGTCAAGGTCCGGGTTAACAACGACTGCCACCGGTGCTGTTGACAAACAGGGCGCCAGCGAAATTGTGCTACTGTTAGTCGAAGACCAGGGAAACGTGTCAGGAGACAGAGGGAGAAGAGGAAAGTCAAGAATGTAGGACTGAGGGTTGCAACTCTAAATGTGGGGACAATGACAGACAAAGGTAGAGAGCTGGCTGACATGATGCTGAGAAGGAAGGTAGATGTTTTATGTGTCCAAGAGACCAAGTGGAAGGGCAGCAAGGCTCGCAGCATTGGAGCAGGGCTCAAACTGTTTTACCATGGTGTTGATAGAAAGACAAATGGAGTAGGGGTGGTCCTGAAGGAGGAGTTGGCAAAGAATGTAGTAGAGGTGAAGAGAGCGTCCGATAAGGTGATGTGTCTGAAGATAGAAGTAGAAGGTCTGATGCTAAATGCTGTCAGTGGTTATGCTCCACAGGTTGGATGTGATGGGGAGGAGAACTTTGGAGAGATCTGGATGAAGTGATAGAGAGTATTCCCAGAGAGGAGAGAGTGGTGATGGGAGCAGACCTGAATGGACATGTTGGTGAAGGAAACAGAGGATGAGGAAGTGATGGGTAGGTTTGGTGTCAAGGAAAGAAACCAGGAAGGACAGATGGTGGTGGATTTCACCAAGAGAATGGAAATGGTTGTAGTCAACACCTGTTTCCAAAAGAGGGAGGAACATAGAGTGACCTATAAGAGTGGAGGAAGGAGTACGCAGGTCAACTACATTCTGTGTAGAAGAGGAAACCTGAGGGAGATTGGAGACTGTAAGGTTGTGGCAGGGGAGAGCGTGGCCAGACAGCATCGGAGGGTTGTGTGTAGAATGACTGTTGTTGTGAAGAAGAGAAAAAGAGTAAAATCAGAGAAGAAGACCAAATGGTGGAAGATGAAGAAGAAAGAATGTTGTGAGAAATTCAGAGAGGAGCTGTTAAAGGCTCTGGGTAGTAAGAAAGAGCTTCCAAATGACTGGACTACTACAGCAACAGTAATTAGAGAGACAGGTAGGAAAGTACTTGGTGTGTCATCTGGACAGAGAATGGATGATAAGGAAAGGGAAGTCTGAGATCATCATCATTGTATGTTCCCATACAATGGTGAAATTAGTTCTATGTATTTAACCCATCACACCTGAGATACACCCAGGTGGAGTAGTGGGAAGCTATGTATGTGCCCAGGGAGCAATTGGGGATTAAGTGTCTTGCTCAGAGATACCACAACATGTAGGAATGGCTGGGAGTCGAACCATGACTTTCTGGTCCCAAGTCAGCTGCCCTAACTCTACCCCATCTCGGTCCCCAATGGAATGGATGATAAGGAAACCTGGTGGTGGAATAGTGAAGTGCAGGACACTGTTCAAAGAAAGAGGTTAGCCAAGAAGAAATATGACAGTGAGAGGACTGAAGCGAGGAGACAAGAATATAAGGAGATGGGATGTAGAGCAAAGAGGGAGGTGGCAAAGGCAAAGCAGAAGGTGTATGAGGAGTTGTATGGGAGACTGGACATTAAAGAGGGTGAGAAGGACTTGTACTGATTGGTGAGACAGAGAGATCAGGCTGGAAAGGATGTGCAGCAGGTTAGACTTGTTAACGATAGGAATGGTAATGTTCTAACAAGTGAGGAGAGTGTGATGGGAAGATGGAAAGAGTACTTTGAGAAGCTAATGACATACCTGCAAACTTGTAGCTTTTTGGCTAAATTCACTGATTTCAAACTAAAATACATTGTTTATGTGAATCATCTAGATCTGAAGAGTTTTGTTTTTTTGGGGTGGGGGGTAGGGGGGTCAACGGCGGGGTGGATGCCATAATTTTCCTTTTAAGAAACACTGTTCCTCATTTGTCAGTTGGCTTAGCAGGTGATCATCTCTTTGGGAGTTTTTGTTGACGGTGTGGAGGGAGGAGGGGGAAACACCTCCGTGTTGCGCACAAGCTTACCGCTATGTGTGTATATATATGTATATATATATATATATATATATACACACATACATACATGCATACATACATACACACAACTTCAAAATCACATAAATTCTCACCCTGTACTGAAAACAGTTTCAGCGTCTCAGCGCCACCAGCTGGTGAGAGGTGGTGACGTCAATTTGAACCCCTCCCACTGGAACTGGGTACAGAGTAGAGTAGAGCTGTGCTGTACCGGTACTACAGGTACTAATGTAAAAGGGGCATTAGTGATGTCAGCTGTTGACTGGCAGGGTGGAGAGGGTGGGGGTGGGGGTTAGGATGTGTGAGAGAAACAGCACGTAGCATCTTAGCTAGTGCGTCTGTATTATGAACGGCTAGATTTTGGCTTAAGTTTCGAAAAGTCCAGCTGATGGAGTTATAGAGAACACCTTGAAGGAGAAATATGTTGGGGAGAAATAAGCCAAGAAACACAAGTTTTCTGTAAAATCAAATAGTTAAAATCAGTGATGGGGAAGGAACAGTGGACAGGAAAAACAACGGCAGGAGATGGATGTTATTCCAAGAGGATTGTGAAGGACAGAAGAAGTTCAATTCGAGGCTGGACGGTCAGTTCTGTTGACCGGGTGGGGTGCTCTCCTTGTATAATGGTAGGGGAAACACTGCGGAGTATGTGTTGGGATGACACTCAGCTACTACCACACCAACCTTTAGCTGGATGTCTGTCAAACTGACAGAAACTACCATCTCTTACCTGGGGTGTCCATTTTGAATCAGACTGACTCCACTTTCTGTGAGTTTCTTTAACACCTGTCCACTGGTCAGACAAACAAGCGAAAACATTATCGTTAATTTGTGTGGTTTACAACCAGGGAGTGAGAGACATGGACATCTGGTTACTGTGGTGACCGTGTTGAGTCACTGGCAGCACTTTTAATGTTTCTGTTCATATGTTTATGTAGTTAGTTGGTTATTAATAAAGGAAGCCCCAATTTATTCTCCGGTCTTCTCAGCAGCATCTTCATCATTTCAAGTTTCTCATCTAAACGTTGACAGTGAAGACCTGATCTTCTGCCAGGTCTGTGAGGAAACCGTCTGAAACCTTTCAGGTTTTTTTTTGTTTTACAGGAGTCTGAAGTCTGATCGATCCGGGCAGAAGATGGATAAAGAGTGTCTGACCTTTAAAATACTTTGTTTTGTTTTTCCGCCTCTGTGAAATAAATCACCTGAGAGTCGGGGGCAGGGCGACAAACATCAGCGTTCCTGCTCCCGTCCGGTGTTTCAGCTGGATGTCAGAAAACAGAACCAGAACCGGTCACGTCACTGAGCTGTAGATGTGTTTGTGCGGCCATCTTGATCTTAAAAGTGAAGTGGTTGTAGATTTAATGACCATTTTCTGAATTTTAAACAGTTCTTCAGATATTTTGCTAACAGACCGGTTACATTGCTGCCTTTCATGGTGACGACAATAAAAACTTGTCATATAACACGAGGAATAAACGTCTTTTCTGAAGTTCAAGAGATTCTTAAACGAAGCAAGGTTTTATGTAAAAGTCTTTTGTCTTCTTTTATTTCAAGGTTTTTGTCGTCTCGTCTTTCGTTTGAACGCCACTGAGCCGTTGTTTTTTCTGTCATTCGTTCTCTCAGCGTCCTTCCTCTCTCTGCCAGGTCCTTGTCAGTCCGCCCAGCTGTTTGGTTCTGCTCGGTCTACCCATCTTTTTGGATTTCCTCCCAGTTTCTGCAGAACTTTTCATTTCTGAGCTTCGGTTCTTGGTTTATTTTTGCAGCCTGTCAGATCTAGGTTTGGACCCTCCACCTGGTAACACCCAGCTGATAAACAACAAATAAAGAGGGGTGGAAGGTTTTACTCGCTGTGAGAAGCAGGTCAGCCTAAGAACACGTGTCTGCAGGCTGTTTACTGTGGCTCAGTCACAGTTTCATCAAAGAATTGTAATTAAAATAACGAACGTGATCAACAATGGTCATTTTATATGTATATTTACTTATATGTAGAAATGACTCCATTTAACAGGAAGAAACCTCCAGTAGAACATTAACCAAGATGGACGACCATCTGCAACGACCAGCTGGGGTTAGAGAGGACAGGAGAGAGACACAAACACAGAATGACTGGTCTACATGTGGTCTCTATGGTCAAAACATGGTTTCTATGGTCCAATGTAGTTTCTACAGTCCAGTTGTGGTTTATATGTTACAAGTGTAGCTTTTATGGTCTAGCTTGGTTTCTACAATCTAGGTGTAATTTCCATAGTCAAGGTGTAGTTTCTATGGCCCAGGTGTATTTCCTATGGTGCAGATGTGATGTATATATCACAGGTGTAGTTTCTATGGTCTAGTGTGTTTCTACAATCCATGTGTAGTTTCCATAGTGGAGGTGTAGTTTATATTGTTCAGTAGAAGGTTTTGTGGCTCAGGTGCAGTTTTTATGGTCCATATGTAGTTTTTATAGTTCAAGTGTAATTTATGTAGTTCACGTAGAAATGGTATTGTCCTGGTGTAGTTTCTATAGTCAGTGGGGTGTTTATTTAGTACTTGCATAGTTTATTTGGTTCAGATAGAGTTTATATGGTCCAGTTAATTTTCTATGGTCCAAGTGAAGTTGTTGTGGTCCAGATACAGTTTTTTTTTTGGTTCATATGTAGATTATAGTGTATGTGGAGTTTCTATAGTTAAAGTGAAATTTGTAAAGTCTATATGTAGTTCATGGGGTCCAGGTGTAGTTCTAATGTTCAATGTGTAGTTTCTGTGGCCTTGGTGAAGTTACTATGGTCCATGTGTAGGTTTTGTGGTTCAGGTGTAGTTCCTAGGGCCTAGATGTAGTTTCTATAGTAATAAAACAAAGAAAATGTGTTAATGATAGAAATAATTACAAATATGAACAGCAGAGTGAGGAGATGAGGTCAGTTTGTCCTCCAGCAGTCAAAGCCTACTGCAGCAGAACTAAGGGATAGCCGAGGAAACCGAAGTCAACCCTAACTATAGGATTTATCAAAAATGAACGTCTTCATCCTGGTCTTAAAGTAGACAGAGTGTCAGCCTCACAGACAAGTTTAACCGTTCTCTCTGCAGTTTTACTGAACATAGATTTTTCTCCTCTCCAGTGTCATTGGTGTTACAGTTTCAAGGGAGTCCTGAGTCTGACCCGTCCTGAGCCGTGGTCAGAACTCTTTACAGAGTCTGAAGTCCACTGGAGCAGATTATTCTGTTTGAATCAGTGAACTAACAGTATGACTCTGATCGTTGATAATCTGATGATGCTGCGCTCACTCAGACACCAGCGTTGGATTGACCCCTGACCTCTGCTGACTCACAAATGGTTTCTGTTGTGAATAGGACAGATGATATATCTCAGAGTGGGTGGTGGGGGGGGGGGATTAAACGGGTCTAATCTCAGTGCAGACACCAGTGGGTTATGTAAACTCACTCCCAGCACATATTACTGCCGGTGGTGTGGAGAGAATTCGATCACGACGGACGTCTGAGTCGTTCTGGGCACTAATTTACAGGCAGATGTGACTCTAAACTGGTCAGCCTCGAGAGGGTTCTGCAGATGGTTCTGTTCAAAACTCTGAGTCTGCTCCTGCTGGAGAGACTTAAGATCTGATCTGAGACCCATTCTCTGTGATCAGGAGGATCACGTATGGATCAGTGATCAGCTGTAGTGTTACTGTTGACTTCCTGGCACAGAACAAAAGAACAGCCCTGGCAGAATTCAAATCGCCCACCTCCTTTCATGAAAACGTTTTAGAATCCAATAAACGACAAGAATGGCCCAAAGATACCACAAATACACAAAGAGGTCAAACAAAGACCACACACAACTGCAGTTAGTCCAGAACCCTGCCACCTATGCCTTGATGTCATCAAGACAGGTTATCAGATGAACAGAGCGAGAACTGTTGGGTTTTAACGGCTGATAAATCTGCCAATCATCAGCATGACAGTCTTTGGTTGTCCTGAGGTCCAGGGTGGTCTTTAATAGTCCTGAGGTTCAGGATGGTCTTTAATTGTCCTGAGGTCCAGGATGGTCTTTAATAGTCCTGAGGTCCAGGATGGTCTTTAATTGTCCTGAGGTCCAGGATGGTCTTTAATAGTCCTGAGGTCCAGGATGGTCTTTAATTGTCCTGAGATCCAGGCTGGTCTGTAGTTGTCCTGAGGTCCAGGCTGGTCTTTAGTTGTCTTGAGGTCCAGGCTGGTCTTTAGTTGTCCTGAGGTCCAGGCTGGTCTGTAGTTGTCATGAGGTCCAGGCTGGTCTTTAATTGTCTTGATGTCCAGGCTGGTCTTTAATTGTCCTGAGGTCCAGGATGGTCTTTAATTGTCCTAAGGTCCAGGCTGGTCTTCAGTTGTCCTGAGGTTCAGGCTGGTCTTTAATTGTCCTGAGGTCCAGGCTGGTCTTTAATTGTCCTGAGGTCCAGGCTGGTCTTCAGTTGTCCTGAGGTCCAGGCTGGTCTTTAGTTGTCCTGAGGTCCAGGCTGGTCTTTAATTGTCTTGATGTCCAGGCTAGTCTTTAATTGTCCTGCGGTCCAGGCTGTTTTTTAGTTGTCCTTAGGTCCAGGATGGTCTTTAATTGTCCTGAGGTCCAGGCTGGTCTTCAGTTGTCTTGAGATCCAGGCTGGTCTTCAGTTGTCTTGAGGTCCAGGCTGGTCTTTAGTTGTCCTGAGGTCCAGGCTGGTCTGTAGTTGTCCTGAGGTCCAGGCTGGTCTTTAATTGTCTTGATGTCCAGGCTGGTCTTTAATTGTCCTGAGGTCCAGGATGGTCTTTAGTTGTCCTGAGGTCCAGGCTGGTCTGTAGTTGTCCTGAGGTCCAGGTTGGTCTGTAGTTGTCCTGAGGTCCAGGCTGGTCTTTAATTGTCCTGAGGTTCAGGCTGGTCTTTAATTGT
>NC_056514.1:39438939-39439846 GCF_014905685.2 Nematolebias whitei | reverse complement strand
CCTGAGGTCCAGGCTGGTCTTTAGTTGTCCTGAGGTCCAGGCTGGTCCAGCCTTTTTCTCCACTGATTGTTTTTATTTATTTTCTTGTGTTTGTTGTTGTTTTTTAACTTTTGTTGTAAAACTTTATAGTTTTCTGTCAACAGCTGTTTGTTTCTGAAGCTTCTTCTGACTAAGAGATTTGTGAGGTTCATGGGTCAGACCTAAGAAATCAAACAACAACCTTGAGGTGAAAAATATAAAATATTTTCTAAACTTTTTAGAAAATTGAATATTTTGGAAACAACAATAAAACATAAATTCACGAGTTTAAAAAAAAAAATCATCACAGTGAACCAGAAATCAAAACAATTTAGAATAAATAACACTGAGACTAAATCACTTTAGAGAAAATGCAATGTTTCAAAAAAACATTTGTTTATGTAACACAAGAAACCGAAGAATACATTTTACAGAAGAAAACAACAAATAAAACAATATTTGACAAAATGAGGCTGTTTTATTAAATATCAACAGGAACAAAACAGGAAGTGCAGCAGAAAATGTCACGTTCTGAAAAACATTACACTGATAAAACATTTTTGGTATTTTAATGAGGCGAAACATCTCATTTAAAAAAAAAAAAAACACTCAACCAAATTAACACATTTATAAAAACGCTGAATAAATTAAAAAAGTTACATTTCAGGAAACGATGACAACAACAAAAACAGAAAACTTGACTGAACCAGAACAACCGTTCTCTGAAGTTTGTTGAGTTTAATGTTGTGCTTCACCCTCCTGCTGCCCTGGGGTCAAAACGACCCAGAATGCCTCAGTTTTATGACCTGGGTCATTTTGAGCCCTGGGCAGCAGGAGGGTTGGTTTTGTTTTAACTCATACATGTTTTGTTTTAACTCATACATGTTTT
>NC_056514.1:39428886-39438929 GCF_014905685.2 Nematolebias whitei | reverse complement strand
CATGTTTTGTTTTAACTCATACATGTTTTGTTTTAACTCATACATGTGTTCTGAAATGTTTTTTTAGCTTTGCTTTTGTGTTGTTGTTTTTTTTGTTGTTGAGAGATTAAACTTGTGGATGGTCATGTAATTGCTTATCTTTGTGTCTGTTAGCAAAATAATAATCCCTCAGTTCTTCCACAGTATAACTCCTGCCCACTTGAATATTTCACACTAAACACATTTGGGTTTACTTCATTCCCAGTTCAGTTGTAGTCCAGAAAAACACTCATCTCCAAAACTACAAACGTTCATGGTTCAAATCCCTCAGTGATGGAGAACTTCAGTGCACCGCTTGTTTATTAATATCTGTTCCTTATCAGACGTATGTGTTTGTTTTTACGTAAGAAGATTTATTTCTTCGACTCTCAGAATCTTCGGATCTATTAATAATCTGCCGTCAGATTTGAACGTGAGGCCCGATGCTCCTGCTGGGAAGGAGAACACCCACTCCTCTTCGGAGCCTCAGCAGGAGGCAGAGCTCAGAAACTCGGGGAGAAAAGAGGATTTCACTCCTTTAAAAATGTATTTCCCCCAGAGTGAACCTCCTGATCAGAACAAATAAATCAAACTTTTCCTTTTTGTGTGTTCTTCTGCAGAAAAAGGGGAAGATGCACTACCAGATCGCTGTCATCATCAACTTCCTGGGTCACTGCATCTCTATGGTGGCACTGCTCGTAGCCTTCTTCCTCTTCCTGTGCCTGAGGTAAGTCGGACCAGTTCTGCCCCCCCTCACCCCAAATCCTGAAGCGTCCTGCGAGGTTCAGAGAATCCAAAGCCTTTTGGTCACGGGAGGAAACCCTCAGTAGCTTCATCCAGCAGATGTAAACACCTCAAATATAAAAGAATAAAGAAAACTGGGACACATTTCCCCACACGCAGGAATAATAGACCTGTCTCGTGAAGAGGCAGCCATCAAACCGGGCCTGAGTGGCGCTGGGAGGTGAAATGGGTTCCGCCAACAAGCTGAAATTAGCCACAAGCTAACGAGAGAAAAGGTCTTGGAGCCGCCAGCAGCCGAGGCTGTTATCGATCGCAGAAACGGCACCGGGGGAGTGGGAAAGGCATTAAAGGGCACACAGAAAGGCAATAAATAGAAGTTCTGTTGGACCGCGGTTCTGCTCGGGGTGTGTTTGTGTGGACAGGAGCTAAAAATGGCTCCGTTTGGAGACGAAGCCGACGTTTATTACTCACCTTCCTGACTTTGTAATGAAATCGAGAGGCTTTCAAGGGATGGCTGTCACTTGATGGTGTGGTGGAGCGAGGAGGAGGAAGAAGAGAAGGAGGAAGAGAAAGAGGTGGAAGAAGAAGAAGAGAAGGAGGGGGGTACATTTCATTTTAAACGGCAGGTTGATCATTGTTAGCCCACACCGTGTGACAGATTTCTGTGAAGTCCAGAAAAATCACCTGGTTTTATAACAACGCTGCAGATTTGTCCAGGGAAAAAAAACGTTTTTCTGAGAACAATGGATTCACGTTGAAGTGATCTGCATTTAGATCGCTCCTTCTCTCCATTTTCCTCTGAGCTGAACACTCGCCAGACAAATTACAGTCATGAGGCAACAGCTTGGAGTTTTGAAAGTCTGTCAGAAACCCAGAAAGTGTTCACCTTAAAGATGAGGCGAGGAGGTCAGTCCAGACTCCGAAGCTCAGCTCCACCCATCGAGGCTCTGAAAGTCATCGTTAGGCTTGAAAATATTTAAATTATTTCTTTAAACGTCATTTTCCAGGGTGGGATGAACATGTCACATAATTGATTTTTAATGGGATCTCCAACTACTTGCACATATTGGTCTTGATGTTATTTCTCTATTCTACTAAAAGTTGTTACTTGTGACGGGAAAACTCCTAATTACTTAAAATTTACATATTTATTACATTTTTCATCTGAAGACGTCACCATTATTTTACCGGTACAATTCATTCTGAGGCAATGATTTACATCGGTTAATTGAAACTAAAGCACAAGAAAAAAAGTCAAGGCTAAAAAGTTCCAATATGTGACAATAAAGTTATAGTTTGTATTGTCCATATGCACAAATTAATGGGTTGAAACAATCCAAAGGTGATTTAGCTCCGGAGCTAATGTGTATATTAGCTCTGTAGCTAATGTGATGCTCTGGAGGTAACATCATGTATATTAGCTCTGGAGCTAACGCTAATAGCTCTGGAGCTAACGCTAATAGCTCTGGAGCTAATGTGTACGTTAGCTTTATAGCTAACATCATGTATATATTAGCTCTGGAGCTAATGTGTACGTTAGCTTTATAGCTAACATCATGTATATATTAGCTTTGGAGCTAATGCTATTAGCTCTGGAGCTAATGTATATATTAGCTCTGGATGTTACATCATGCATCTATTAGCTCTGTAGCTAACGTCAACTATATTAGCTCTGGAGCTGACATCATATATTTTAGCACTGTAGCTAACGTGATGCTCTGGAGGTAACATCATGTATATTAGCTCTGGAGCTAACGCTAATAGCTCTGGAGCTAATGTGTATGTTAGCTTTATAGCTAACATCATGTGTATATTAGCTCTGGAGCTAACACAAAAACTGAGGCATTTCTACAGTCTCCTCTCAGTCAACATGCTCCAGTTCAAACTAAAAGGCTGAACATCAGATAATGTCCAAAATAACATTTAAGCTGAATAGAGCTCTCACCAGATCAATCTGTTTACATCATTGCAGAATGCATTGCAGCATAAATTAAATCTGTCAAAAAAAAAAAAAATATATATATATATATATTTTTTTTTTTTTTAAATAAACAGCCTAAGCTTACAGCATTTTATGGTCCTGTTTTAATAGCTGAACTAATTGTTTAACAGCCATCCATTATCTTTACCCGCTTATTCCACTTTGGGTCACGGGGGTCGCTGGTGCCCATGTCCAGCAATCACTGTGCGAGGGGTGGGGGACACCCTGGACGGGTCTCCAGTCCATCACAGGGACACAGAGACAAACGAGACAAACAACCATTCACTCTCTCACTCACACCTAGGGACAATTTAGAGTTACCAATCAGCCTAACATGCATGTTTTTGGTCTGTGGGAGGAAACCAGAGTACCCGGAGAAAACCCACACATGCACGGAGAGAACATGCAAACTCCACCCAGAAAGCAGGTGTAACATGCAACACCTTTTTCTAAACCTTGCGAAGTAGGCTTGTTGCTTGAACCGGACCAGACTCTGGTCTTTGAAGGGAACCACAGCGGGCTCACAGGGAACCTGCATCTGTGTTTTCTGGCGTTCTTCTGTTCGGTGCGTCTCTACAAACGTTCTCTCTGATGTCTGTGTCGAGTGTTTGGTTTTAAACTTTAAACTCGGAGCAGCCTGCAGGTGAATTCTTTAATATTAGGAGGAAGGATCTGAGAGAAAATGAACGCTGGCAGCTGTTTCCTACGAGCCGAGCTCTGGGATTGGATTCCTCTGGTCCTTCTGGGGATTTCACCTGTAGTGGGTTTGGTTTATTAAAAAACATCACATGCTGTGAGATTCAGCTGCTGGTTCTTTATTAAGCTTCACCTGCTTCACCTTTTCTGAAAGAAAGACTTTTTGTTCTGCTTTTTTGTTTTTTTTGGCATTTCTACCTTTCATCTGTGGTCGGGGCGTGGAGGTCCAGGAGATGAACCTAGACCTCCCTCTGCCCAGAGACGCTCTCCAGCTCCTCCTGGAGGACCCCAAGGAGTTCTCAGACCAGAGAGGATATATAGTCCTTCCAGAGAGTTCCCTGGAGGTGCCTGGAAAACCTCCAAAGGGAGGCGTCTTGATCAGAAGAACCTCCTCAGCTGACTCCTTTCTATGCAGAGGAGCAGCGGCTCTACTCTGACCTCCCCAGCTCATATGGGCCGCTCGGGTCTAGGATCTGGTTTTAAAGGCCCTGATCCAAACCTCATGACCACAGGTGAAGGTTTGAATGTAGACAAGGGCTTTGCCTTTTGGTTCAACTCGTTGTTCACCACGACTGACCAGAGCAGCACCCTTATTACTGAAGACAAGGCTCTAATCCATCACCAGAACTTTTCAAACTAATTAAAAAGAAAAAGTTACGCAGCTTTGTGAAAAAACAGACCAATGAAGACATGAATTGTTCCAACTCAAAGCACCTTATGGACGATTAACTATTCAGGTCGAATGATGAGGACCTGAGGAGACCAGTTGTTGGAGGTCTTGAAAGGAATGTTGTCCCATTCTGGTCTGATGGAAGATTCTATCTGTTCAACAGTCCTGGATCTTATTTGGTGATGGGTCTGGACTTCAGGTCCCGGACTCACGTCGACTCATCCACTCAAAGCCCTGCTGTTGTAATCGATGCAGGATGCTGTCTAATATCATTTTACTGAAATAAGCAAGGCCTTCCCTGAAAAGACTCTGGATGGAATTATTTGTTCTATACCCTTCAAGACACATTTCTCCATGGGTGGAACCGTTCTAGATGTGTAAGCTGCCCATTCTACAAGCTCTAATGCACCCTCATACCATCAGAGAGGCAGACTGTTTTCCTGTGCGCTGATGGTTGGCTGGCCAGAGGAGAGAAGACATGAGTTTGTAAAGAGACATTCAAGTTTGGATTCATACCACAGAACAGCTTTCCACTTTGGTCCAGAGGAGACGGCAGCAGTTCCGAGTGGCTCCTTTGTGTGATAGAGCTTTAAGCTGCATTTATTCACCCCTACATACAAAAAGTATGGCTGAGTTTTTAAAAAGTTGCTGGATTTCTTTATTTTGCTGCTGAAAACTACAGATTTAGTTTTTTGGTGAAAACTCTCAGCTGTTTTTGTTTAAAAATACATTTAATGACTTTATTAGAAATATTATCAGAACTGAGAACTTTAATAATTCAGTTCTGGGGCCTTCTCATGAACTCGATGTGCCCTGAGCGCTTAGTTTACACAGATTTCACTGCCGGGTGAACAGCATCTGGTGGAAATAACATCAGAGGAATTGGATCATTTAAATGGTGGCGCTGTCCCCCATTAGTAATCAGCACACGCCCCCCTCGTTAACTCAGAGACGGTATCGATCCGGCTGCTGGTGGAGGGTTTAACACCGGTGGCGGGGGCTGCCAGCTGACAGGTTCCTGATGATCCGGTGGCCCAGGCAGGGCCTTTCAATGGAGTGGTGGTATTGCATCGTAAGCTTTCAGCTGCGAGCTCATACATCACCCTGAGTCCCTGGTGAGGAGGTCCAGAGTGGAAATCCATTAACGTCAGTCCGGCTGGAGGATTCAGTGAGGAGGATGTTTACACGTGACAACTGCTACTTCAGTAAAAAAACACAGCAACAAGAGGCTGAGAGGCTCCACCGCTGGCTTTTTCTAAACAATAAAACATTAAAATGTTTACAGAAGATCAGTTTCTGAATCTGGGTCAGTTCATGATGAGAACTGAATCTTCTGTAGGAGAAGTGAAGATGCAGAGCAGCATGTTTTATTTTTATTTCCCCATGTTGTTTCTGTAAATATGTAAAAATGTATTGTTTCAAGTAGTTTTCTTTCTGGTCCAAAAGGAGAAAATCTTAAATATATTTAAAACTTTGACCCAGTTGATGATTTTTTGACAAAAATAACCCTGTGCTCATGAGGTCTGGATCCGGACTGAAACAAGGAGATCCTGGATCCAAACGGCTGTAGGGTCATTGGACTCAGCCTCAGAGACCAGGTGAGGAGCTCGGATCAGAGCCGCTGCTCTTCCTCATCGTAAGAAGTCATCTGAGGTGGTTGTGATCTCTGAGGTTAACTAGACACGTTGAAGAGCTCTTTGGAGGGATCATGCATCCTCTCTGGTCTGGGAACACATTGGGACTCCCAGGAAGAGCTGAAGACGGAGGTCTGGGTTCCCCTTGTGGACCTGATACCTCCACGACCTGAACACAGATGGACAAAAGAAAGAAAAAGATGGATGGATTATGGTTGGGTGGGTGGATGGATGGATGGATGGATGGATGGATGGATGGATGGATGGATGGATGGATGGATGGATGAATGATGGTTTGATGGATGGATGGATTATGGTTGGATGGATGGATGATGGATGGATGGATGATGGTTTGATGGATGGATGGATGGATGGATGATGGTTAGATATATGGTTGGATTGATGGATCATGATTGAATGGATGAATGAATGGTGGTTGGTTGGATGGTGGTTGGTTGGATGGATGATGGATAGTTGATGGTTGGGTGGAGGATGGTCAGATGGGTGATGGATGGATGGATGGATGTTGGATTAATGATGGTTGGATGGATGATAGTTGGTTGGATGAAGACTGGAGGCTCAAATTTGACAGAAAACAAGTCATTCACTAAAGTCCAGGCTGATGAGACCCAATGATTGCTGGTTCTGATGAGACCAAACTGGACCTTTTGGTTCTGGTTTCTGTCTGTAAACGAGGACGACTCAGACCTGAAACTTTCATCCTTTCCCAGCAGATAATTAACATTCAGATGATTAAGGATCCTTCTTTTCCTCCAATTAACTAATTAGCGTCTGGGTGAAACAGGAAGTGACGTCACAGCCTCATTAGAACAACCATCACAATAAAAGCCCTTGATGGCCCTTCAGGGACCAGAGCTTGTTTAAAGCACATGAAGCTTTTTGTTGCTGCAGAGGAAAACAGTCCACTTGAAGCTGGACCGTTATTTGTCAGAACTTCTTCAGAGGACGGTTCTGTTCAGTTTGGGTTATTTGTCCGATGGAACCGGTAAATCCTCAGGTTCACAGTCAGCACAACGCCAGCGCAAGTGACACCCGTTAATAATGCATGCATGCTGAAAAATAAATCATGTCACTCAGACGAAGGAGCGGCCGAAAAGGCCGTCAGCTGGTGATGACAGATGAGTCTGTCATGCTACTGATGACCGGCGCCGGTTGGTTCTGCCCGCTCAGCTTCCTGTTTCTATTTCGGACCGGCCGCTCGGAGACACTCAGGCAGATTTTTAATTGTGTCCCGGGGTCGCTTTGTTTACGCCGTTAAAACAACACGGGGCTCGGAGGATGACACGAGCAGACGTGAAAACAGCCGAACTGAAAGGTGGATTTTTGTGCCAAATGATGTCGGAGGCATCGAGGGGAACGAAGGGAAATTAAACTTTAATTAAACTTTAATTAACTTTAATTAAATTTTATTTAATGTTTGGGTGAGAACGCTGAATCTGTTTTTTCTGTTCCTACCATTTCTGCATACTTCACTGTATTTTAGCTATTCATACATCAAAACGTTCGGCTCATTCAGGAGATGGAGGATGTGACTTTTTAAAATTATTTAACTTTGTTTACAAATATTTTATCCACAGAAACACGCTGAGATTTATTCAGGTCCTTCAGTAAAACTTCTTTTGAAAACATGCTTTAGATTCTGGGCCTTATTTTAATATTTGTCTTTTATGCAGCTTTTAGCTAACATTTAGCTACTTTTGTCTATTTGCTATCATTTAACTACTTTTGGCCTTTAGCTAACATTTAGCTACTTTTGGCTATTAGCTATCATTTAACTATGTTTGGCCTTTAGCTATCATTTAGATACTTTTGGATTTTAGTAAGTCTTTTGCTACATTTAGCTATCATGCAGCTACTTTTGGATTTTAGTAAGTCTTTTGCTACGTTTAGCTATCATGCAGCTACTTTTGGATTTTAGTAAGTCTTTTGCTACGTTTAGTTATCATTTAGCTACTTTTGGCTATTAGCTATCATTTAACTATGTTTGGCCTTTAGCTATCATTTAGATACTTATGGATTTTAGTAAGTCTTTTGCTACATTTAGCTATCATGTAGCTACTTTTGGATTTTAGTAAGTCTTTTGCAACGTTTAGCTATCATTTAGCTACTTTTGGATTTTAGTAATTCTTTTGCTACGTTTAGTTATCATTTATCTACTTTGGCTTTTAGCTATCATTTAGCTGCTTTTGACTTTTAGTGAGTCTTTAGCTACTTTTAGCTTCAAACAACTTTCTGCTTCTTTTAGCTTTTAGCTAGCATTTAACTACTTTTAACTTTTAGCTAGCTTTTTGCTAGTGTTGCATTTAACTATCCTTTGCTGCTTGTAGCTGCCATTTTGTTTCTTTAACTTTTTGCTAACATTTTATACTTTTAGCTATCCTTTTGCTACTCTTAGCTATTAGCTAGCCTTTTGCTACTTTTAACTTTTAGCTGTAAATTTGTTATTTTTGCATTTAGCTAGCCTTTTGCTGTCTTATCTAGCTACTTACTGCTTTTATCAAGCCTTTTGCTTTATTTACTTTTTTTTGCAGTTTGCTTCTTTTAGCTGTTAGCTAGTGTTCTTTTTACTTTAGCTTTTAGCTCAGTTTCAGTTTCTTGAGCGCTCAGAGGACATATGATTCTTCGGTTTTGGCTCTAGCTGATGTCATCAGTGGTCAGGTTTAAAGGGTAAATACCCCGGACTTCTTCATCCAGAAGTTTTCCTCCATCTTTCTTCTGAGCGTTGAGTCTTTAGAGTGGGCGTGGTCACGTCTTCAGCTGAACTGTTTTTCCTGCAGGAGCATCCGGTGCCTCCGGAACATCATCCACTGGAACCTGATCGCCGCCTTCATCCTGAGGAACGCCACCTGGTTCATCGTCCAGCTCACCATGAGCCCCGAGGTCCACGAGAGCAACGTGGTGAGCATCAGCCGAGCTGGAGAACTTCGGCTGCGCACGTGTCTTACCTCAGACACCTTTTAGCTCGTGTTGACTCTCGAAACCTTAGACGTGAGTAATAATTGGTATTTTCATAAAGTTTTTTATAGTTGACGTCTGGTGTTTGTGTTTCGTAGGTCTGGTGTCGTCTCGTCATCGCGTCCTTCAACTATTTCCACTCCACCAACTTCTTCTGGATGTTCGGAGAAGGTTGTTACCTCCACACCGCCATCGTCCTCACCTACTCCACTGACAAACTCCGCAAGTGGATGTTCATCTGCATCGGCTGGTGTGGGTACACGTTCCCCGTTCCTCTGTCAGAGCTGGACTTTGTGGGTCAATCACCCCCACTAATTTTTGGTCAAATGTCCCTCAGGTGTCTCACATGGACACCAGGCTTTTTGTCTCCAACAACAAGGTTCTGGTAAAATTCTGCATGTTGCTTGATCACCAAGGACACTGGTGGACAGGGACAATGGTAGATAGGGACACTGATATACAGGGACATTGTGGACAAGGACACTGGTGGACAGGGACACTGGTGGACAGGCACAATGGTAGATGGGGACATTGATATACAGGGACATCGTGGACAAGGACACTGGTGGACAGGGACACTGATATACAGGGACATTGTGGACAGGGGCACAGATGAACAGATACACTAGTGGCCATTCACGGAAAGCTTCAGACTTGGTGGTTCCTCAACCTCTGGACGAATGTCCTCCACTGTGAGGGGACAGACGAGACTTTGGTCAGTCCAGTGAGTTCTGTCCTTTTTTTGCTGGCTACCAGAAACCAGCTACAGTCGATCACAATCACTAACAGGTCGTTAACGGGTCTTGGCTTCGTCAGAACCTCCAGCTCCAAAAGATTCAGATGAAATTGTATCTTAGATTGACCTCGTGTGGATTAAAGAAAATCCACAATAAATCCACATTCAGCTCCTGAAGCCTCAGATTAACAACAGGCTCCTGATGTGTGGACCTGAAGCTAACGTCAGATTAACAACAAGCTTCTGATGTGTGGACCTGAAGCTAACGTCAGATTAACAACAAGCTCCTGATGGTGGACTTGAAGTCAAGTCAAGTCACATTTATTTATATGGCACATTTAAAACAGTAACTGTTATCAAAGTGCTTACCAAAAAAGATCACAGCATCAAATATTAATAACAACATATTACAACAACATGAATAAAAACATAAAAACAATTAAACATTACAAAAACAGAAAAAACAGACAGTGCAGACAGAGGTGGAGGGCAGGCCATGCACAGCGGTGCCATCTTCCTTCAGATTAACAACAGGCTCCTGATGGTGGACTTGAAGCTGGCCTCAGATTAACAACAGGCTCCTGATGG
>NC_056514.1:39428046-39428876 GCF_014905685.2 Nematolebias whitei | reverse complement strand
GGACTTGAAGATAATCTTCAGATTAACAACAGGCTCCTGATGGTGGAGCTCTGACTGCAGCTGGTCTCTGAAGTGTGAACGTTTTGTTTTGCTCCTCACACCAACATCTGCCAACCCCGTCAGCAGAAATAGTTTTTGTGCTGTTACGCACAGACGCACTCCAAGACGACTGTTTGTGTGTTGGACTGCGAAGCCGAGCCGAGGAGAAGATAATCTGGAGCGATGGGATGATTTATAGACTTTACGTGTTTAATAAATCAGACAAACAGCGATTACTGTCGTCCTAATGCCACCGACAGAAGCACAACGTGGCTTCAATAATCCATGGAACCTCCTGCTCCATCAGATTTATTAAAATATTTATTTAGCTCTTCTCGACGTTCGTGATCTTAAGACTGGAACTTTGAGGCTAAAACAAATTGTGTGAATTTTTCTAAATCTGAGATCATTTTGTCTTCCGTACATTTTCAGCGCGTAACTCAGTCCACCATTTTGGATTTATTTCAACAGCTCATAAATCAAAACGTTCGGCTCATTCAGGACATTTCTGCTGTGGCTTTTGCCGTTTGTGCAATTTTTATTTTTAAATATTTAGCTTTTTCTGCCATGTTTTTTTCCTCATTGATTATGAATGTAGCTCACCCTGTGTGTTGTTTACAACAACTTACAGCTTATTTCAGCTCCTTTCGGCTGTTTTCAGCTGCTTTCCACTTCTTTCAGCTGGTTGCAGCCCATTTCAGCTGCTTTCAGCTTGTTTCAGCTTCCTTCAGCTCATTTCAGCTCCTTTCAGCTTCTTTCAGCTCTTTTCAGCTCATTTCAGCTGCTTTCAG
>NC_056514.1:39422125-39428036 GCF_014905685.2 Nematolebias whitei | reverse complement strand
CTTTCAGCTTCTTTCAGCTCTTTTCAGCTCATTTCAGCTGCTTTCAGCTCTTTTCAGCTCATTTCAGCTGCTTTCAGCTTCTTTCATCTCATTTCAGTTCATTTCAGCTTCTTTCAGCTCTTTTCAGCTCATTTCATCTGCTTTCAGCTCTTTTCAGCTGCTTTCAGCTTCTTTCATCTCATTTCAGCTTCTTTCAGCTCTTTTCAGTTCATTTCAGCTGCTTTCAGTTTCTTTCATCTCATTTCAGTTCATTTCAGCTGCTTTCAGCTCATTTCAGCTTCCTTCAGCTCATTTAAGCTTCTTTCAGCTCTTTTCAGCTCATTTAAGCTCTTTTCAGCTCATTTCAGCTGCTTTCAGCTTCTTTCATCTCATTTCATTTAATTTCAGCTGCTTTCAGCTCATTAGAGCTGAACTTAACAGAAATGAGCTGAAGGAAGCTGAAATTAGCATAAAGAAGCAGAACAACAGCTGAAAAAACAGTAAAAGGTTGTAAACAGCTCAAAGGGTCTGAAAGATGTGGACAGAGCTTCATTCTTCATCAATGATAAAAACATGGCCGACAAAGCCGAATGTTTCAAACAGTAAAAATTTAATGAAGACCAAAAGTCACAGCGTGAACGTCCTGACGCAGCCGAAGGTTTTGATTTATGAATTGTTGAAATAAATCCAAAACGGTGGAACCAGTTGTCCTGAAAAACGTATGGAAGAGAAACGGCTCAGTCGTGAGAATAAAAACATTTAGATTATTGAGATTAAAGCCAAAGTTCATCACTAAACTGAGTAACATGCATTTAACACCCAGGCCTGCCATGAACTGGACCCTGTCCCTGTCCACCAGTGTCCTTGTCCACTGCGAGGACAGTTTTGTTTTACTGTAGACTGAGAGGACCAAGAAAGAGCCTCTGCCTCCAAAACCAAGAAGACAAACGTCTTCTGGAGAAAAGTTTGATGGACAGACCTTGATCTGTTTGGACACAAAGACCAGACGTCTTTTTAGAGGAGTCAAAGTGAGGCTTTAGGACCTGAGAAGACCAGACCAGCTGTCAGGCATGGTGGAGGCCGCATCATGCTGTGGTACAACATGAGGAGAACTTCTTCATCTCAAAGCAACATCTGGATGGTTGAATCTTGGACCCAGTAGGGTCCAACAGGGATGGCCCAGGGATCCTTCTTTTTTTTTTTTCATGTATCCTTTATTTATCCAGGTAGTCTCGTTGAGTCACGAGGACTCATTTTCAAGAGAGACCTGTTTAGGGAGCAGATGGTGGGGGTTGAGTGCCTTGCTCAGGGGCCCAGAGTGGAGCGAATGAGGGTGGAGGGAGGTGTGGGTGTTTCACCTTTTCCACCCACATTTTGATGTTGACGGTACCGGGAGTTGATCCTGCGACTTTCTGATCACAGGCCCATCTTCTCTAACCTCTGTGCCACCACGCCCCAAATCCCAGATCCTAAACATCAGATCTTGTTTCTTACTGGATAAATCAGGCTGACATCACTCCTCTGGCTCCGCCTCCCCAAAGCTCCACCCTCAACCCCACTGAAGACGTGTGGACCGTTAAAAACCTCTTTCAGGAAACCACCCAGTTTACAGGAACTCTGCCAGAACCTTGCTGATGGAACAAAGAGCCTGCGGTACATTTAACCCAATCATAGCGGAGGTGTTTGATTTATTTGGGCCTTTGGAGAAAATCCACGTTAAATTTAAACGTGTTTTATTGAACTTCTTCAGCGATTGCGTTCGTCAGCTGTTGCACTGCAGTCCATAGCAACGACCCGGTCTCTGGCTAAGATTGTTCTTGTCCCGCCCAAAACTTCTGATCCGCTCAAGATAATTTAATGAACCTTCATACGCATCTGCATCATCGCTAGACGGAGTGTCCCGTACACTTTCCATGACCCCAGCTTCAAGGTCAAGGTCACAAATCAAGGTCACAGGTTATTCAGGGTCTTGGCTTGTTGCTATGGATTTCTGTGTAACAGTTTGTTGACGGACGTACAATGAGCCGTAAAATCCTTGACGCTGTGGATTGATGAATCGTTTGACCCCGGGAAACGAAACGGTTCATCCTTGAAACCTGAACATTTATCTGACTTCTGTGAACATCGATCTCCCTGGCTCCCCTAGAAAGGAACAGAACCTGACGTGTTGTCTTTACCTCACAGGTATTCCCTTCCCCATCATCGTGGCGTGGGCCATCGGGAAGCTGTACTACGACAACGAGAAGTGAGTCTCTGCTTTGCTCTCTGAGGTGAAAGCGCTGCCGATAACAAGAAAACGCCAAGTTGAGCTGCGTTCAGGAGATGAATGTTTATAACTATCTGCTGGACTCAGTAGCACAGCGGAGCGTTCCTTTGTGTTTATCAGGCCGGACTCAGTTCGCCTTTTAATTGGGAGCGCTCGCGCTCCTTTGCCAACGATTACTGAAGCTGCTCTGCAGCAGGGAATACATGAGCGCCGGAGTCTGGAGCCCTGCAGGTCCCACCTCTGCTGCTGTTTAAGGAACCGAGTGGCATTTTCTTTCATTACCATAAACGTCTGCGCTGTGTTTGATCATAATTCATCTCCACACGGACCGTCCTGCAGCCGAACGTGTTGGCTCTAATGGCCGAGCGTGTTGACCGTAGAGCCTCGGCTTGTTTGCCCATTAGCTGCAGAGATCCAGTCTGCAGAGGAATGTAAACACAGATGCAGATCTGAAAAATAACAACTCTAAAGCTGCTTTAATGGTTTGTTTTTTTTATCTCTGAGGCTCTTCTGTCCACATTTGAAATACTCAGGGCGTTTTTCTTCGTGTGTTCTGGTAAACTGTTTTCAACGACCCGTGAGCTTCACAACGACCTTCTTCTTCCAGGGAACTTTTCAACTCTGGTTTCTGCACAACATGCCGACGTACAAGTGGAAAAAAACATTTTGCTCCATCTTCTACCGCTCACCGCGGTCGTGTCAAGAGGCAACAGGTCCAGGAGGGCAGCTTAGACCTCTGTCTCCCCAGAGACACCCTCCAGCTCCTTCTGGGACCCACGGTGTCCCCAGACCAGAGAGGATGTAGTATGGTCTGGAACTCCAGAGAGTTCTGGATCTGCCCGGTGGTCTCTTACCTGTGGGACGTGCCGGGAAACCCTCTAAAGCACAGGTGTCAAACTCCAGGCCTCGAGGGCCGGAGTCCTGCAACTTTTAGATGTATCTCTGATGCCACACAGCTGAATCAAATAAGGAGGTCATTAGCAGGACTTTGGAGAACTTGACTGCACCGAGAAGCTAATTTAGTCATATGATTCAGCTGTGTGGCATCAGAGACACATCTAAATATTGCAGGACTCCGTCCCTCGAGGCCTGGAGTTTGACACCCCTGCGAGCAGCTCCTCCCTTGATGATGGAGCTCCTGAGCCCCCACCCTACGAAAGAAGTTAATCTCATCTGCTTGGATCCAGGATCTCCTTTCATCCATCCATCCATCCATCCATTTTCTTCCGCTTATCCGGGTCGGGTTGCGGGGGTAGCAGCCTAAGTAGGGAGGCCCAGACTTCTCTCTCCCCAGCCTCTTGGTCCAGCTCCTCCAGGGGAATCCCGAGGCGTTCCCAGGCCAGCTGAGAAACATAGTCCCTCCAGCGTGTCCTGGGTCTTCCTCTGGGCCTCCTTCCGGTGGGACATGTCCGGAACACCTCACCAGGGAGGCGTCCAGGAGGCATCCTAACCAGATGCCCGAGCCACCTCAACTGGCTCCTCTCGACGTGGAGAAGCAGCGGCTCTACTCTGAGTCCCTCCCGGATGATCGAGCTTCTCACCCTGTCTCTAAGGGAGAGCCCAGACACCCTGCGGAGAAAACTCATTTCAGCCGCTTGTATCCGAGATCTCATTCTTGCGGTCACAACCCAAAGCTCGTGACCATAGATGAGGGTAGGAACGTAGATCGACCGGTAAATTGAGAGCTTCGCCTTTTGACTCAGCTCTCTCTTCATCACGACAGACCGGTACAGCGCCCTCTTCACTGCAGACGCTGCACCTATCCACCTATCGATCTCACGCTCCATTTTTCCCTCATTCGTGAACAAGACTCCAAGATACTTGAACTCCTCCACTTGGGGTAGGACCTCCTTCCTGACCTGGAGAGGGCACTCCTTTCATCTCCTTTCAGTCGTGATTCAAACCTCATGACCACAGATGAGGGAACGTAGACAGACCAGGAAATCTTTGAACTCAAGTCTTTCTGACCGAAACAACGCCCTCATTACTGAGGACGAGGTCCAGGCCCATGGATCCATCTCCCGCTCCGTCCCACCGTCCCTCGGGAACAAGACGCTCAGAGTCCTGAACTCCACTCACATATTTTTTCTTCTCAGGAGCCGTGAATGATCATAAAATTTAAAACAACCAGACTCAGACTGCTTTCAAAGGAAACTAAATATCTGGTTTACGATCTGTGATGCGTTTAGTGACCAACAACTGTGATCCTGAGCCTTTCATGTTGCAGTGTACGTTGTTTTATGTAGAGAAGCTTTGTGTTCAGCAGGTTTTCTGCTTTTCATCTCACCTGAGCTCCATCTGCTCATCAGCTCAGGTGTTTCCACTCATTAATCACCTCTTCCTGTTCTCTGTACCCTGTTGGGAGATCAGGTGACCACGTTTTCTTTTAAATGTTTCTATTAGTTCTGTGCCTGGTCAGCGCGTGGATGTTTTAAAGTTCAAGCCTGTAACGGGAGTGTAAACCTGTGAGCTCCACAGACTGAACCTAAAGTTACAGATCTCAGTTTAAACACTTCTGTTTGATGGTTTTAGTGACGGATGGTTCTGTTTGTGTTCCAGGTGCTGGTTTGGGAAGCGACCCGGCGTCTACACAGACTACATTTACCAGGGTCCCATGATCCTGGTGTTGGTGGTAAGAAGCCTTTCTGTCCTTCAGTGGCAGCAGGAAGTAAAGAAACCTGTCCAACATCACCTGTCGATGTAATTAGTCTTCGTTATGTGGTGAGACGGGTGGCAGGCGTGACGAGCCGGAGACCGCGGCACATTCTTCATGTTAACGGTGATAAATGGCAACGTTTTCCTGTCTCTCCCTGGGCTCGACTTTTTAAATCTGTGCCACTCGAAAACATCTGGTCTTGGTTTTAAACTGCGGGATGGAAAACGAGAATGAACTGGATGTTCAGTCAGGGAGAAAATACTTTTAACGCTCGTTGGGTGGTTTCCAAACCCTGAGAAGAGCGAGAGGATCTGCGCTTCTTCTGTTATGACCTCATCTTCAGGCGTTAACATTTGTAAATCTGCTTCAGCTTCTTCAGCTGAAACGTCCTCTGATCTGCTGCAGTTAAACTTTAAATTACAGCTAAAGGAACATTAACGTCTCCTGAACCGGATACGATCTCTTCCAGCCTGTGATGTTCAGCTCCTCCGTGAACTCGTGTCAAAGATGTTACAGATGTGACAGATGTTTCTGATTCAGCTTCTCCAACAACTCTTTGGTAATTTCTTGTCTTTTTGACACCAAATTTATTCTGTCTGAGCCGCAAAAACTCCGTCCTCGGTCCATTCCATTGCCATAACATTACGACCACTTGTCTTGATAGGTTTAAAATGTTGACTTTGTCTCCAGGTTTGCACACATTAATATTTGTTTATTATTTTGTTGTGAAATAATCAAATGAGATTCCTCTGTAGGGAGGCCAGGCTGAGCTGCAACTGTTGACTAGTTATACTAAAAAAACATGTTGTTTTTTTGTATTTTTTCAAAATAGTCACAATTGTTGCAGAAGCCTCAAACCTGTCTTGTTTGTTTTGTGTGCGTCTCAAAACCCATCCCAGTTTAGTTGCAAATGTCTAAAATCTGTGTCTTTATAGTTGCAAGTGTCACCTAAACCTGTCTCAGTTTGGTTTCTGGTGTCAGATAACTTGTCTCAATTTTGTTGTGGGTCC
>NC_056514.1:39418703-39422115 GCF_014905685.2 Nematolebias whitei | reverse complement strand
AACTTGTCTCAATTTGGTTTCTGGTGTCAGATAACTTGTCTCAATTTTTTTGTGGGTGTCAAAACCGCTCAGTTTGGTTTTGGGAGTCACTGAAACCTTCTAAAAACGTACAAAGCGGGCTGAGGGTGGTAGAATGTGTTCGACGTTGGTCACAAATTAATTGAGTCAAACAGGAAACAGGAAAAAACTCTGCCATTTCTTTTTCAAACGCATGCTAAAATTGTCAGTGAGATTGAAATTGAAAATGTTCCTGTGTTCTTGTAGTTCTCTCCATAATTTAGTAGCGCTCAAATTTAGTGTTGAGGATGATTCTCTGCGACTACCACACCAAGTTTTAGCGCAAACCTTTATGTGCAAAATGTTTTTTCCTACATCTAATTCAGTCTGGAGGAAATTAGAGTTGACCTTTAAAACTTTGTTTTGGATCATTGTAGCTTTTTGTGCCACCTGTCTGACAGCAGATGACCACAAAAAGTCATTTTCTGGGCATTTTTGATGAATATGCAGAGTTGGTGACATCTTGAACTTGAGGAGAGACACCAGCTTTGTGTCCAATTAAATTCTTTCCTTCTAAATGTCACATTTCAGCAGCGATGGTCCAGAATGGTGCAGTGAGACCATTAAAGCTGCTGGAGGTATCGCAGGCTTCATTCAGTCAGAGACACCAGGTGAAAGATGGAGGAGTCAGTCAAATGCTGGACAAACAGGATGAGGGCGAGATTTTACATCAAACAAGAATCTAATTAGAATTTGAAAATGGTGCCAAAGCAGGAAAATCAGTTTAGAAGAAGCAGAGACAAACAGGAGCAGAGAGGAAAGATCAGATGGTCTGAATCTGAAGGAGGGACGTCAGACGGCCGTCACAGTTTCAGTTCTTTAAGAGAATATTCTCTTTTGTTCTCTTAGTCTATCCCTACAGTGCGCTCTTTACTTCCTGTTTTGTTTTGTTTTGTTGTAAATATGTAGTTTCCTGACCTTTGTCACAGCCAATCCTGTTTTGTAATCAGCATACCTGTAATTTCAGGTGTTCTTCGCCTCATCACTGGGGTGTTTGTCCAAGTTTTCTTTGTGTTACCTATGAGTTTATTCTGTGTTTCCTCCTGGTTTCCTCAGTGTTTCTTTAGTGTCTCCTCAGTGTTTCCTCCTAGCTTCCTCCTGGTTTCATTAGTTTTTTCTTTGTGTTTTCTCCAGGTTTCCTGAGTGTTTCTTTAGTGTTCATTCTGGTTTTCTTTGTGTTTTTTCAATATTTCTGCCTGGTTTCCTCAGTGTTTCCTTTGTGTATCATCTGGGTTTCCTTATTTTATTTATTTATTTATTTTTTAATTTTCCTCTTGGTTTCCTCAGTGTTTCTTTAGTGTGTCCTCCTAGTTTCCACTTGTTTCCTTAGTTTTTCCTTTGCGTTTCCTTCTGGTTTTCTTAGTGTTTCCTCCTGGTCTCCTCAGTGTTTCCTCTTAATTCCGATCTGGTTTCCTTATTGTTTCCTCAGGGCTTCTTTAGTGTTTCCGTGGTGTTTTCTCCAGGTTTCCTTAGTGTTTCTTTAGTGTGTCCTCCTAGTTTCCACTTGTTTCCTTAGTTTTTCCTTTGAGTTTCCTTCTGGTTTCCTTACTGTTTCCACTTGCTTCCTCGGGGTTTCCTTACCTCAGTTTTTTTCTGCATCTTCCCTGTGTTTCTCAAAATGAATTTACAGGAGAACATTTTGTTCAGGATAGAAATCAAACCTGGCGGTCTCGTTTTGCTCCCCGTCTCTAGATGTTCTGAACCCATCTGGCCCGGTCCACTTTCATCACCTCCGTTATTTTAAACATTTTCCTCTAATGGTGAGCGCAGCAGTGATCATTGTTGGTGTTTTTTCTAAAGTCAGGTGGATTTTAGTGTTTTTTTTTAATCGCAGCAGCTCTTAATGATCTCTGCTAGTTTTGGCTTGGGTCCACCTGGCGTCACACAGAACCTGCTCCCTCTGCCAGAACCGCCCTCACTGAGACACTTTGGCCTCGTTCCTGCTCAGTTTCAGTGTGAGCATCCCCGCCAGCCGCCCAGAGTGACCTTCCCACTTCGTCTTCATCCGAAACAAAAAATCATCTCTTTAAGAGGCGCTCCGACGAACCGTCTGTGTCTCCCCCTCCAGCCCACATCTGCCTCCCTCAATCTCTCTCTGCCGCGCTGCGTGGAACATCTCCAGCCGTGCTCGCGACAGCGCGTCGTCCCGGGGTCCGGTGTCTCTGCCGAGCACCGGGTCCGGCGGGACCAACAGCGAGTCGTCGGGTGTGAAGGTCGTGACCTCTGAGTGCCTTCATATCAGTGGAGCCGTCCTGCTCCAACAGATTAAATCAGGATGTTGGGCAAGTTGTTAGGATTAACCAGGAGTGCGCGTGCGTGTGTGTGTGTGCGCGCGTGCGTGTGCGTGTGTGTGTGTGTGTGTGGTCCTAGAAAGCCAGCTGTACTTGTGTTGGAGCCACGGTCAGGTCATCTGGCTGTGGAAAATATTCTTCAGTCTATTTTTTGCCTCCGTGTTGCGTCACCCCTCCGGTTCCAGCAGCATCGATTCTGTCGATCATCTCCAGCAGCTCTTCTGTCACACCGAAGCCACAGGTTTGATCTTTTGTTACGGGCTGCCAGTGGCTCTTCCAAACCCGTCTCGAGCTCAGCACATGCACGCTGGGCGACGTGCGCCTCGGCAGCATCGTGCCGCAGTTATTTTCAGACGCTGTGCTGCTGCTGCTGCTGCTGCTGCTGCTGCCAGGAACACGGCTGGAGGAAACTTCACGTTCTTTACTTTCCTGCAGGCGTTAGAGCTGCTGGATTCTTTTGAGCAACTGAAGAAACAAAAAGAGGAGCTGCGGCGGCCATGTTGAATCAGTCCGACCCATAGTTAGTCATGTATACGCCCATCCACTGATTACTTTTGTAGTTTTTGTTCAAATCCATCCTGTCACACATACGATGCTAACAAGCTGACAACTTTTGGAGTGAATCCAGTTTTATGATGGCTGCCACAGCTAGTCAACATTAGCCAACACACAAGTGGTTGCACCTCTACAGATACTGAACTCTAATTTGGTGTGGTAGTAGCTGAGTCATCCTCAACACGTGCTCTGAGTGCTCACAGATCATTCAAGGTCTTTGAATAGACAAATACGGAGGAAAACGATGCGTGATGTGCGTTCTTTAAAGAAGGCTAGGTCGATAATTTACCACGAACTGTCTCTTGACTCCTGGTGTCAGTTTACAGCCACTCACTGAGACTTAACAGGCATGAAGCAGAACCAGGACAATAACATGAAAAACTTGTTTTCACACTCAGAAACATCATGAACAGTGAGAAACATCGTAAACAGTAATGAACATCGTAAACAGTGAGAAACATTGTAAACAGTCAGAAACATCGTAAACAGTAATGAACATCGTAAACAGT
>NC_056514.1:39409157-39418693 GCF_014905685.2 Nematolebias whitei | reverse complement strand
GTGAGGAACATCGTGAACAGCGAGAAACATCGTGAACAGTCAGAAACGTCGTGAACAGTCAGAAAGACCGTAAACGTGAAAGGTCAGAAACGCCGTGAACGGTCAGAAACATTGTAAACAGTCAGAAACATTGCACACATAATTCTTACCCAGCATGCTTTGCAACGCACACACTGTCTCTGGGACGTGACTCTCACACATCTTTGATACAAACAGATTTATCACTGAGAGTATTTATGACGACCCACAGCAGCTTTGTAGTTCGTTTATAAAAGTAGTTCACCACAAAGAGGATGGATAAAGTGAGTTAATTAATTATAGTAAATGACACGAGGGAGATGTCCGACACACACTGAATGCATCACTCTGCTTCAGTAGAGTTCTGTTCGCCTCTTTGGTTCTGGTGGACCAGATTAATTTCTGAAAGCTCACCTCTGAACGGGCCATGGACGCTGTACCTGTGATTTATGAACCGTTCGGAGTTGTGTTCACTGACAACGTTGTCACATCACAGTCTTACAGCCACAGCAGTGTATGATAAAAGTTAGCGCTTTACTGTTAGCGTCCGCTAATTTTTTAAAATCTGTTTAGCGGTTTAGCATTAGCAAAACAAATGTTTTAAGTTAGTAAATTAGCGGTTAGTGAAGCTAACTTGTTGCTTAGCTGTGCCCACCACTGTATGTATACAAACTTTGTGAGTTGGATAACGTGATAAATAAGCGGTACAACAATGATTAATCTGTGGGGGCCAAGGCCACCATTAGTCACCCCCTGGCTCCTCCACTGCTCCTGGTGGTGGATAAAACTGCTCCCTCCGTTCTCTATGACTCGTCACTCTGCGCTGCCTCGGGCAAGAATAATAAAAACCTCCCTCTGTTCTTCCACAGTGTAACTCCTCCCACTTGAATGTCTTGCATCAAAAACATTTAGGTTTTCTTCATTGCCTGTTCAGTTCCCGTCCAGAAAACAATCTAAAAAGCTACAAACATTCACTATTTGAATCCCTCAGTGATGGAGACATCGGTGTACCATTTATTAATTATTTACAGGACTTGCAGACGTCTTCAGTTTTTTTATCTGGCAGGTTCTTTATCATCAAAACGTGTTTAAATTTAATTTAAAACATCCGTTTATCATTTTGTGACGCGTACAGCTGAGTGGAGACAAATTGTTTACTCTGCGCTTTTAACAGGATGTATATTTGTGCACGTTAGCGGTGCACAGCAGCTGAATAAAGGCGAGAGGCGGATTAAATTCAAGCTGTGTCCGATTCTCCCGCAGATCAACTTCATCTTCCTCTTCAACATCGTCAGAATCCTGATGACCAAACTGAGAGCTTCCACGACGTCCGAGACCATCCAGTACAGGTAAATCTGCTGCTGCGGAGGGCGCAGTAAATATGCCAGCGACATGAGCGAGCGCACCTTGAATTATTCATGCCCCCACCCCCCCTCTGTGGGTTGGTGGAGCCTGGCGACGAGACCCTGAAGAGCCTTTTAACAGACTCGGAGCTGAGGCGTCACGGCTGTCTGATCTACGTCTGCTCGTCTGCAGGAAAGCTGTGAAGGCCACGCTGGTTCTCCTTCCTCTCCTGGGAATCACCTACATGCTGTTTTTCGTCAACCCGGGCGAAGACGAGATCTCTCAGATCGTCTTCATATACTTCAACTCGTTCCTGGAGTCGTTCCAGGTACGGCTCATCTCACGAGTAAACGAGTTCTCACGACGTCTTTGCATCATCTGTTCGATTCTCTGTGCAAGTTGGGACGTTGTGCAAAATGTGAATAAAAGCAGAATAAAGGGGAGCGAAACTCATAAACTCATATTTATAAAAAAGCAAAGTCGATTTGAAACAAAGAAATTGTTCCATTTGTGGACAAACCAAGTTTCAATGAGACGGCACGTCTCAAGGGGCAATGAGAAACATCTGGAGGAACATTTTAACATGAAGTAGGTTAATTAGCAACAAGTCCGTCAGAGGAACGCGTTATAAAGACTTTTAGACGTAAAGACGGGCAGAGGTTCACCAGCGTGAAGACTGTGGAACAAATCCTGAATAATTTGATGTTGGTGAGGTCTGCATCTTCTCCACTTCATCATCTGTAGACGTCTCTGAGCTCCAAGGACGAGACTGAAGGTCAAAACTGGTCTTTGGGCCCTCAGGGGCCACTGCATTAAAACCAGGTCTGGTTCTGGGCTCAGGAACTCTTCCACAGATCATCTTCTGTAGTTCATTCACAGATGCTGCTTAAAGCTCTATCAGGCAAAGAAGAAGCCAGATGTGAAGAGCGTCCAGAACCGCTGCCGTCTCTTCTGGACCAGAGCTCATTGAAACCGGACCGAGGTGAAGTCCAGAACTGTTCGGTGGTCAGACGGGTCCAAATCTGAAGTTCTGTTTGGAAATCATGAACGCCACGTCCTCCATACTGAAGAGGAGGGACCATTCTGATTATTATTAACACACAGTTCAACAGCCTGCCTCTCTGATGGTATGGGGGTGCATTAGTACTTCTGACAGCTTCTGGAAGGACTCCATCAATGCAGGAAAGTACCTACTGATTTTAGAACATCTGCTTCCATCTAGCAGAGAAGATCCAGAGCTGTAGAACAGCTGGAACCCTCCATCAGACCAAGATGGGACAAAACCTTCAACCAGTCTCCTGTGGTCCTGCAAGACCTCCAACCAGTCTCCTGTGGTCCTGCAAGACCTCCAACCAGTCTCCTGTGGTCCTGCAAGACCTCCAACCAGTCTCCTCTGGTCCTGGACGTTTGGACCGTTGTTAGGAGGAGGAGATGCTTCTCAGAGGGAACGTGGAGCTGGACCAACGTTAATCAGATTAGTCTTTTTCCTGATAATCGGTTCAGCTCCTTCGTTTGTGACTTTGTTGTGCTTCACGTTTTGCACGACGCCCCGCCTCCTTCAGGCTGCAGGTCGTGTTTTGACGATCAGAGAGCAGAACTCTCAGATGATGAGAGGTAATCCTCAGGAGAAGCGGTTTTAAACGGATCACAGTTGTGATGTTCTGGATGCTCTCCTTCCTGATGATGCTTTGTCCTCTTTGTCTCCTCACGCAGGGCTTCTTCGTCTCAGTATTTTACTGCTTCCTAAACAGTGAGGTAAGCAGATTTACATCGGCTTATTGATTTAACATTCCAGTGATACACAGCTCCTCCTCCTGCTCCTCCTGCTCCTCCTCAGGCACATCCACTCACACTGTTTGTTGTGTGTTCTCAGCTCCAGGAACATTTATTTTAGGGCACAATTAGAGCTTGTCATGTGCCAACACAAGTGACATCACTTTCTGCGCTGCTGACAGCGTCAGACCTGGTTTGGATCCAGAGAAACGAGGAGGGGAACCCTCAGAATAACGCTGCCGCCATGTTTTAACGTCGTTTTGATTATGAGCGGAGGCTTTAATTTTACCGTCTGCAGAGCAGCCGACAGCTCAGATGTAAAACAAACGGCTGTTATTGTAGCTGTCTCCAGCAGCTCTTTGACCGGCTTCGTTTTGGAGAAATGGAGTTAATTTAGACCGGACTGACGAGCAGACGACTAGTCAGAGCTAACGTGGGGCCAAAGACGATTACAGCCGTCTTGAAACAACTCTTCAAAAACTGCGTGCAGCGGTTTCAGTTTACATCGTTATTTCAGCAGAAACATTATTCTGTTACAAAACATTTTGAGAACTGTGAATGCTAGAAAACGTGTTTGATGTTGATTTATTTTGGCCGATTTTTTAACCAAACATCAGAAACGTGCACTAAAACTAAAAGCTAAAAGCGACAGAACTCTAAATGTAACCTTAAGCAGCAAAATACTTGCTAGGAACAGCTGAAACTGGCCAAAAGCTAACCAGATGCAGCTAAGTGTAGCTAGGTAGAGATGGCTAAAACGACAGCAGTCGATCTCGATGAGATCTCCACCTGTTAGCGACGGCTTAGCATCGGTCTGGTTCTTGTTTTCAGGTCCGCTCGGCTGTAAGGAAGCGGTTCCACCGATGGCAGGAGCAGCACTCCATCCGGGCCAGGATGACCCAGGCCATGTCCATCCCAACATCACCGTCCCGGGTCAGTTTCCACAGCATCAAGCAGTCCACGTCTCTCTGAGAGAGGAGACGCAGTCCGTCCAAAGAGGCGCGCCTCGGGACAAACGCAGCTGTCATCGCTGCCGTCTTTCCGCCTCGTCACTGGAGGACACTAAAACCCTTCAGAGCTGGGACAAAGGGACGCCACGTCTGTCTCCCAAACCTCAGGAGGGACATTACTCAGACTTTCTGGAGAAGCGGGTGGGGACAGGGAAGGACAGTGCAGACTTTGCAGTTTGAGAGGTTAGTGGATCAAAAGATGACCAAGCAGTTCTGTTTGACCCGGAGTTTCTGTGTGAATGCACAGAACTCTCCATCCCAGCGGACGTCCACGTGGAACAGAGAAGAACTCGTTAATGTTCTGTTTGTCTCGTTGTCGTGTTTCTTGTTTTGATGTCGTCCTCGGAGCTTCTTTCCTCGACTTTCCAAGAATCACATTCCAGATTTCTGCCTGCAGAGTTTTGTTCCTCAGCAGCAGCACGTTGGTCGACTGCTGGCCCGTGGGCCGCTCCAGGCAAAGACACGACGAGGAAACGGAGATCTTTAACTTGAGTCTACGCTTTTTATTTTGTCCCCAGCTCAGTGATGCTGATCACTTCCTGGATTCAGACCAGCCAAACCCAGGAGCGCTGCCCTGCGATGACTGCCAAGTCTCCGTCTGGTTCTGTGGATTTGGGCCATTTTTAGCAAAACGTGGCCCAAATTTACACAAGAACCAAACCTGGTTTATTTACTGCACCTGGTCTCAGGATGGGTTTAATCCAACTGAAGTCTGACTTGGATTATTTCTTCTTGCATGCTGGATTGATTCAGCTGTTTCCAAAAAAATGTGTTATTTTTGTTTTAAAAAAAAAACTTGTGCAACAAAGGACCAATATCGGGTTTCTTTACTTCTAATTTGAATTCTTAAATCTGCCGTTTTATTTATATTTTGGCCTCTCAGCAGCATTAACTGTAAATTTGGTATTGTCTTTCTGTAAACACAAATAAATCAAACAATAAATTAAAATATTTATAGAATTAAATTAAACAATTGTAAATATTATGTAAATTGCATATCTTGACAAGTATATTGTCCATGAGGACAAAATAGGTGAATTTGTAGTTAATCTTAATTATTCTTAAATTTCTGGGGGAACATTAAAAATGTTTCTAATTCATCCTGAACTCAGGGGTTAAAGGGTTTAACCTTTTATTATTTCTGTTAATTATAAGTTTATTTATTCAGTCGGCCAACAAACAGCTAGCTGATGCCCCGCCCCCTCCATATAAGGCAGGTCTATTCTGATTGGTCAGCTCCAGGCACGATCAGACAACCTGCTCGCTGAGAGGCAGCAGCTCTGCCAACTGCACCACCGTGCTGCCCAGGAAGAGAGCAGCTGAACAAAATAAATAAATAATGTTTAAAATATGCATATATTCCGTGTTGGAAAGATTTTGACTAAATTAGAATTTAATATTTTCAGTAAACAGAGTTTTCTGGTAAATTTCAGATTTTAATCTGGTTTTCGTGTTTTTTTCTGATCTGCTCTCTGATTGGTGGAGCCTGATCAGCTGACCAATCAAAACAGACGGGCCTTAACAGGAAGGGGCGTGGCCTCGGCCTCCTTCACAGAGAACGTTAAAAGTTGGTTTTGTTTGTTTACTGAGTAAATGAACTAAAACATACAATTAATCAAACACAAAATAAACTGGTTCTAATTAGTTTTTAAACATTTAACACTAATATTAACTTTGTAAATTAACACTTTTCCCGATAAAGAAAGTTAAATATCATTGGATTTATCTGTTGGAGAAAATGCTGTAAATATTTTATGATTTTAAATATTTTTACTATTAAAAGGCGAAGTACTAAAAGTATAAACTATTAGAGAAAGTATAATTTAGAGCCAGTGCAGCCCTCGATAAGCACGATACAGGATTTTATTCACTTTTACCTCCAGGCTGAAGTTCGGCTCTTTGCTGCTAAAAGTTTAGTCGTTTCATTAGCGTCTCGTTAGCGTCTCAGTTAAAGACTGAACCGAATCGTTTGTTTAACCAGCCAGAAAACCAAAAACGAGCTGAAAGTTCTTAAACTCAGGTGAACTGCTGACCCACCGTTTGAATAAATAACGTCTTGAACCTAAAAAAAGTGAAATTGGGGGGCGCTTGTGGGACTTGATTTGAGTGTTCTGGGAATAAAACTCATCTGAGCAGAACACCAGCAGGGGGTCCGTTCGTTTCTCTTCGATGCTTTCTGTGACGTTGGGTCGACTTGAACTGTGACACACGGTAACTTTGTTTACTGCGTACCTGTAAATAAATAGCAGAGCTCGAGTAAATAAAAAAACCAGGAAGGGTGGTCACAAATCAAAACCAAAAATCACAAACCACTCACTGTAAGCCGTCACGTGATCCGCACCGTCCACGGCGTTCCCACGTCTCAACGCTCTCATCGACTGCTGCTGAATTTATCAAACTGTAAACAAAACCTCGTCTATTTACCATCCCACGTTTTTATTTGACTCCATGAAAGTGAAACGTACGGAAGAGGATTAGGGCCATGGTGCAATTTATTTTTTCCTTAATTCTGAGAAAAAAGGTCAGAATTAAATTGATGTATTCTGACTTTAATCTCAGAATTCTGACTCTTTTTTTTTTTTTTTCAAATTTTGACTTTAATCTCAGAATTCTGACTTCTTTTTTTTTTTTTCAAATTTTGACTTTAATCTCAGATTTCTGACTTTTTTTTTTTCAAATTTTGACTTTAATCTCAGATTTCTGACGTTTTTTTATTTTTCAAATTTTGACTTTAATCTCAGAATTCTGACTTTTTTTTTTTTTCAAATTTTGACTTTAATCTCAGAATTCTGACTTTTTTTTTTTTTCAAATTTTGACTTTAATCTCAGAATTCTGACTTTTTTTTTTCTCAAATTCTGACTTTTTTCCTCAGAATTAAGTAAATAAAAATGACACATGGTCCTAATCCTTTTCTCTAGAAACATAATGGTTGTTAAAAAAAAAAGTCAAATTATTTATAATTGACTTTCTAACGCCAGAACGATGTTTTTCTGATGTGTTGACATGAACTAATGTAACGTAAAGAAAGTAGCCCAGTCAAAAGAGAGCTAAAGGGATATTTCAGATCTTTTGAAGTGAGGTGGAAAGGGTGGGAAGGTTATGAACAACTCACAGCGAGTAGCTAACTGCTAATCCCAAGCGAGGCCAAATCTTAACTCCAATCTTCAAAATGCCACATCTGTTCATGCAAACATCTTTTTATAAACTTTTACACAACCGTTTGTTTTACTTTACAGTTATTTAGATGAAACTACTTTTTATGCAAATAGCGTTAGCAGCAGCTAGCTTGTAGCACTTCCAACAGGAATATCACATTATTTCAGACAAAATAACTGCCATGTGAAGCGAACGGTATTATAAAAGTTTATAAATATGCGTTTGCATGAATTGTGATATATTTAAGATGATGTAATTGAGCAGTAGTGTTCCACTTTGGTCTCGTCCACGTTGTTCTCTGGCAGTATTTGTTTATAACCACCTCTTTGTTTGTGAGTCAGTTTGTTTAGAAATAAACATTTCTCCAAACAGTTTCTATCCTTTCCACTAAACTCCACTACAAAAGCTCTGAACTATCCCTTTAATGTTTTACTTTTTAATCCAGAAGTTAAATATTAGTAGGAATACAGATCTTTCTGGGTGTGGTTATTCCAGTGTTTGGTCACGGTCGTGATATAAACAGTGAAGCGCCCGAATCACACCATTATTTATTGTTATTTATTAACTGAAATATTATTTTCATACTTGGAAACAAAATGTCGAGACAATAAACTGTTGCATTTGACTGAATGGGAAACTTATCTGAGGTTTTTATTTCTGAGGCACAAAAACAACCGGAGCTTCCAGAACCGTGTTCAGGTTCTCCCTCCCGTTTTGTCCCCCCCCCCCCCAGACGAAGGCAGACCGGAACATTTCGAGCGTCGTGTGATTCTCTCAAGCTTTGTCTCCGAGGGAAACATCGGCTTTTAGATAAGATCATTCTGCCCAACTGAACATTCTCCCCACAACCGGGAACAACGGGCCTTTTTGCCACTCCGGTTAAAAACAAGGGAAGAAAAAAGCTGCAAAAATGGACGGTGACAGATTTTTCACGATGTTTCCGAGGGACTTAAGGCTTGTGGCGCCACCGTGATGCTTAATTGGATGTGAACTTTCATGTGAACGCTTTAAGAGAACAACAGGGTTAGTGTGCGCTCGCGGAGCCGCTTCAGGGCCACGACTGCGTCTCGTGTTTACAATCAGCTCCAGAACTCGTCTTTACGGTCAAACACGACTCAACTCCTGCTCTCGTTAGCAGATTACATCATTGTTTATGCAGCAGCGCATGACTCATTCATACAGTAGTAAAGGCATTTGGAAATTAAACTTTGGATATTATTATTTGGATAAAAATGGTTTAAAATGTTGAAAACAAGCTGATGTTGAAACACAAAAGTATAAAATAAAGAAATAAATTGGAAATTGTTCTCATTAACGATCAAATTTACCTTTGTTTTTTCAATACAAACTTTAAAAAGTCAAGAATTGGGTACCAACAAACAATAGAGTTAAAATTAATAATGTTTTGGCGATTTTTAAAACCTCCATCTTTTAGTCTTTATATACAACTGATAAATGAATAATTCACTAATGCTTTGGGTGTTACAAATCCATTTTTACAGTTTTGTTTTCTACGCCTTCTCGTTACCGTGAAACTTCAGCCGTGTCCTAAAATAATATAAACCGTACAGGTGTGGCTGATTTGATGTTCTCGTTAATTACCTGGCAAAGCCTAGTATCATAGTATTTATAGTGCAATCTCAGGTACTTACTAAATGCTCGTTTAACGGGGCTAATGTTCACTGCCTGCACAAGCTCCACCCCGAGGGAACAATGGGAACGTTGAATTATATTAAAAAGAACGTTTGTTTTTGTCCGTTTCAAATTGTACAACTCAATGGGTATGCCACCATTTTCATAACTGTGGTCTTAAAAAAGACTCGGGTTTAGTGGTTACAAAAACAAAGAATGATGATCTCGAGGCTTCACCGTGAGAAAACAAAGGATTCATTATTGTAGAGTTTGACTAAATTTCCAGAAACTGAGTATGAATTGATCCACTGGGGTTTGTTCATTCTCTATTTCCAGGTGTAGGATGAAGATCCAGGAGAACAAGGAGGAGAGTGGGAAGGCAGGTAAGTAACAGTCGGCTGTATTTATTTCACAGGTTCCCCTACGGTTATCCAAGGAGGGCGCCCCGCCCTGTCAGCAGAACCGAGCAAGTAGGTATCTCTGCAGACAAATTCAGAAGGCGTATCTGGGGGGGTCACATCTGATTGGACTATACGTAAATGGGCGTGTCTGGCAGGCCCCATCTGATTGGACTATAGGTAAATGGGCGTGTCTGGCAGGCC
>NC_056514.1:39407014-39409147 GCF_014905685.2 Nematolebias whitei | reverse complement strand
GGCCCCATCTGATTGGACTATAGGTAAATGGGCGTGTCTGGCAGGCCACATCTGATTGGACTATAGGAAAATGGGCGTGTCTGGCAGGCCACATCTGATTGGACTATAGGTAAATGGGCGTGTCTGGCAGGCCACGTCTGATTGGACAAAAAAAAGGCTGAACGAAAAAAGTTGTGTTAACCACAGACATATTATGTCTACGGTGTTAACTGGTTCGACATGAGCGGCGTCTCCATTCATTCAACCTTTATTTAGACTGGCAGATCCCATTGAGCCTCGAGGACTCATTTACAAGAGAGACCTGGTTTAACAAAGAGTGATGACAACAATAGACAGTTATAAAAAAGGCATACAGATTTTTTTTTTGTTTTAACTTTTTTTTTCCCATAACTTCTTTTTCGCCTCTCTTAACACAGAACTTCCTGTTACATTTCAAAATAAGAGCAACATAACTGGGTAGTGTGGAGGGCTAAATGTTTGTTTTTTAATACCTAGCCATTACATTAAAAAAACAAAATCCGTTTTGGTTGTTGAAAAATGTGAAAATAGTTACAATTGATTCATAAAGAAAGAAAAATAAAGTAGCCAAAATATTAATGATACTTCAACTGTCTTTGGGACAAAGGACGTTTCCTTTAACTTCACATTTTCTTGTTCATCTTTTAATTCAGTCGCTGCAGATGAGTGATTGTCAGTTTCTGTCAGATTCTGCACCTGGAGCAGGTATTCTATTTACTGGTTCACTTCCTCAGCTGTCTCACATTTTAAGGCTCAGTCCTTCATGTTTCAGCTCCTCTCATAGATCACATCTCACAGAAGAACTTCTAAAGAGAACATTTTGTTTTGGGTCATTGTCTCGTCACAGGACTCCTGATCTTTAATTGAGACCAGACTTTTTGACAAGTGGAGCAGGTTTCTCTTCAGATGTTTCATATTTCATTGGACCCAGACCAGACTCACCTGTGTCAGGTGCAGCTACAACCAAGAACTAAAGAGAATCTTCTTGTGTTCGACAGAAGACATAACGCTGGTTCTTAGAAACCTTCAGTTTAAAATAAGAGCTGATGTAACTTAACTAAAGAGCAGCAAATACAGTTAATCAGTGTTTGCCCTCTAGAAACGCTGTTCTCCAGAAATGCCCACTTTCGGTCTGCAGAGAACCCCTTCTTGAACCGAGCGCCCTGCCTACCGAAATCCCGCTCCCCCCGGTCGACAGATACCGGTACAGATGTAGCGCTAAAAAAGCTGCGACGTAGATGGATGGTGGTCTCAACTTGTGACAGTAGATTGATGAGATTATTGTCCGCAGGTGAGACAGTTAGAGCAGGATGTGAGTTGGAACCAATGGACACCTGTGGCTGAGTGGTTAGAGCAGTCGTCCTCCAATGCAAGAGATGAGGGTTCGATTCCACCAGCACGTGCCGAAGTGTCTCTGGGCAAGACATTGAACCTGTCATTGCCTCTGATGTGTGTCTCATCATTGTATGAATGTGATAAAGCTCTGATTAGTCTTTGTAGAGTTCTAGTATAGAGCTGTATGAAAGGATAAATGAGACACAGATTGTTTAAAGAGCTTTGAGAGTCTTGATCAGATAGAAGGAGCTGGATAAGTACAGGCCGTTACTTAATTAAAAATGGCCAAAGTAACTCAATAAACTTTCATTGTTCAAAACTGAAGCCAAAATGTTCATTTTTAAGGTGCTGCCGTGTTGTTTTTGGAGCCAGAGTCTGTCATTTGGTCCTTAACACTAAAGTCCTGCCTCCACCCAACTCGCTGACACGCTCTCAATCCGAGAGTAAGACGACACGTTTTTCATCCTGAAGAGCTAACTGAAATTAAAATATGTGATGGGCAACAGCGAGAGTTAAAGAGCTACACAAATCACCAAAAAACAATACCTGACAAAAAAAATCTGGAGTGAACTTTTTTTTAGTAAAGAAAAGGTTTCGTTTGTTTACATTGAGGGGCGGGGCTTAAAGGTTGTTCTAGAGTCAGCCACTAGAGGGCGCTTGTCTTTGAGGCTTCAACTTTCAGCTTCCGGTTCCATGTCTAGTTCTGAAATCTCTCAATAGTTGGAACCAGGATGTGTAGAGCAGAGGTACGTCCTGCCCACAGCTCCATCTACAATAGTT
>NC_056514.1:39383001-39407004 GCF_014905685.2 Nematolebias whitei | reverse complement strand
GTCCTGCCCACAGCTCCATCTACAATAGTTGGAACCAGGACGTGTAGCATCAGGTTCACGATCGTTCAGTCTGATGTGCTTGTTGCCAAAGTTTGTTCATCCGAGAGCAAACCGAACGTTCACGAGGCACCGCCACACGTGCCGTTCCTACGAACGTCCAACGACCCCAACAGAACCCAACAGTCTTGTTGGTTCTGTCAGTCCAGGTCTTGACCAGAACTACCGGAGCACACGGACCCGGTTCATTAATAAACAAATCAGTCTCAGGACTAAACGACCTGCCAGCACCTCCTTCAACCTGATCGGCAGGTTGAAGGCTGCGGAGAACTGATGTTGTAAATATCTGTAAAAATGTTGTTTGTGTTGTTGTTGTTGAAATATGTAAATAAAAACTCTGAGGTTTTCACTGAACGGACCTCCAAACTCCATTTAAAGGTTTAAATTAAGCTTTTTTCTGTTTCTTGTTGCTGATTCTACAGGCGTAGCTTTTCTACTTCGGCTTCTCTGCAGCCTTTTTTTTAGCTAATGCTTTACTACTTTTAATTTTAGCTAGCATTTTGCTATTTTAGCTTTGCTTGCTACATTAGCTTTTAATCTGCTTTTGCTGTTTTTAGATGTTTTGCTTTATCCTAGTACCTTCAGCTTTTTTTGCTACCTGAAACTAACTTTTTGCCACTATAGCTAGCTCTTTCACGATTATCTCTTGTCTAACCTTTTGCCACGTTTAGACCTAGCTAACATTTTGCTAGATTTAAGCTAGCTTTTTGTTGCTTTTAGCCTTTAGCTATTCTCTGTCAGTTATTAGGGCATGTTTGCTGGTTTTAGCTTTAAAATCTCTTTAAAACTCTTCTGCTACATTTAGCTCTTAGTTAGCCTTTTGCAACTTTCAGCCTTAGCTAACCTTTAGCTACTTTTAGTTTTTTTGCTAGATTTGCTCTACTTTTAGTTTTTAGCTGATCTCTTGCTGTTTTAATGAAATTTTTGCTGGTTTCAGCTTAAATCTATTTTTTTTGCTAGTTTTATCCCTTAGCTAGCCTTTTGCTACTTTGTTTCTTGCTAGCATTTTCCTAATTTTAGCTTTTAGCTGATCTCTTGCTATTTTAATGAAATTTTTGCTGGTTTCAGCTTAAATCTATTTTTTTTGCTAGTTTTATCCCTTAGCTAGCCTTTTGCTACTTTGTTTCTTGCTAGCGTTTTCCTAATTTTAGCTTTTAGCTGATCTCTTGCTATTTTAATTAAATGTTTGCTGGTTTAAGCTTTAAAATCTCTTTAAAAGTCTACTGCTACTTTTAGCTAGCTATGTACTACTTTCAGCCTTAGCTAACTTTAGCTACTTTTAGGTTTTGTTAGTATTTTCTCTTCTTTTAGCTGATCTCTTGCTGTTTTAATGACACATTTGCTGTTTCAGCTTTAAAATCTTTTTAAAAAATGTTGCTACTTTTAGCTCTTAGCTACTTTCAGTTTTTTTTGCTAGCTTTTTCTCTACTTTTAGCTTTTAGCTAGGGTTCTGCTCATTCATCAAATGTTGTTTATTTATTTTTATTTTTTGTTAAAGACGACCAAACAATGTTTCTGTCAAATCGTCACTTTATCGCGTTTTTGAGAACATCTGGCGTCGAACATCACGTTTTCCAAACACGTTCCCTCCAAAATAAAAGCGGCTTCGTTAAGCTCGTTAGTGTTGGATGTAAACAAGTTTCAATAAAGACTCAAACGCTCTGATTTGTCTCAGACGTGTTTGTCAGAAACGCTGGTTCTGTAAACGTTCACGTCGACAGAGCAGCTCCTGGAAACCGTCTGAATATTGAACACGTGAACTCGTCTTCAGGTGTCACCGGGACCGCGGCCTCTGAGCTACAGGGCCGTAATCCTCCGAAATAATCTGAATTATGAGGAAACATCTGGACCGCGAGGCCGCCTGCAGGATTTGTCAGCCCTGAAAGGATAAATATTGATGTTTCTGCCGGCATCTTTGTGTGTCTGTTAGCAAAATATCTAATGAACGACTACAAGCGATTCTAATTCAAGATGGCTGCCACAGCTACACAACCTTAGCAAACGCAAACGGGACAGTAAGTCAGTTTTACAGACACCGAGGTGGGACTCGGTGTGGTAGTAGCTGAGAGTGATCCTCGACACTCACTCTGAGGGCTGACGCACCTCACCGTGCGGCGATGATTTTACAGTGCACGAGGTAGTTCTTTATTTAAAACTGCACCTAAACAAAACAACAACTTAATAAATGACGCTCACATTTTACGGAAACGTCAGAATGCTCCAATGAACTCAAACTCTGGTAGCTGTAAACTAAATAAGTGTTTTTATGTTTTTTGTCAATAGAAACAAGTCTTTGCGAATATAAATATGTTTTTAAAGCTAAAAGGTTACGGCAGTAAGAGGACACAGATACTCTCAAACATGGAGGGAGGTCTTTGAGGACCAGGAGGATTTCAGCAGAGACTGAGCTTCATCTGGTGGTTCTCTGCTGCAACTACAGCTGCTTCACCAACACGTGCAGCTTCACAGAAATACATCAGCTAGAAACTAATCCTGATCAAATGAAAGACTGAAAACGCTGCTCGCTGAGGAAGGGTTGATTCTGTAGTTAAAAACCTCGAAGGATGCACGTCGCCCGCCGCCTTTTATTCCAGAGTTTTACTGCGATCATCTCAGGCTGAGAACTGATGGAGTCCGTCATGGAGGGAAAGATGATGTCACCACAGCAAACCTGCAGATACAGGGTTGGTCAGAGGAACATCCAGGAGGCCTAAGACCACCCAGATGGAGTTATTGGACTAGATTAGATTCAACTTTACTGTAATTGTGCAGAGCACAGGTGCAGAGCCAATGAAATGCAGTTAGCATGTAGCGTCGTTCCTTCAGGGCTGCCAAACTCACAAAAGGGGCCAAAATTAAAACCTTTTTCAAACTAAGGGTCAGTTTCAGACTCTGCATGAACTCAAGTCAGATACCCAGCATGTTTTCTTGGTCACACGCCCCTCAACAAGAGTTTGGTCTCATTTGATGTTCTCTGTTCTGCTTTTGACATCCTAATCAAAGATTACTGAAAAAATTAAAGAGAAGTATTTTACGTTTCACATCTCATCTTGGGGGCCAGACAAGACATCAACGAGGGCCACATTTGGCCCCCGGGCCTTGAGTTTGACACATATGTCTTATAGGAGCTATATAAATAAACTGAATTGAATTAAATCTAACCAGAAGCACAAAATACAGAATTACTACCAATTATTTACAGATGAAGTGCATGGAATGAGTATGGAGGATAAGGCTTTCAAATGTGAACATTATATTCAAAATAATCTGATGCTTGCTCAATAATCCAGGTAGAAAAATCTAAACAAGTCAGGACCTCTGGATGAATTCTTCTTGAAACGTTTTGTCTTATATCCAAAAGACTTCATCAGTCAAACGTCTCTGTGTCCAACTGTCCCCCTCTAACAGTGCTGTTATTGCTAGTATCACTTGGCCCTCTGTGAATAGCAAGCGGCCGTCAGGGCGCTAACAATAGTCTGATGGTCCTTGATCATGTGAACAGCTGGTTCTGGATGTCATCAGCAAACTGGTCCACCGTGAGAAGGTGCTGTTTTTAAAACTGAGTTTGTTGCAGCTCCTCAGACTGAAGAAGTCCTTTGGATAAAATATGAAACATTTCAACAAGAAGAATCCATCCAGAGGACCTGACTTAACTTTTTTAGATTATATATAACAGTTATTATGGTGTTGATAGATGTTATTATAAAACGATTATCACGGTGCTTCTATCCGTCCTCAGAACCGCTCTGATGGACCTCATGGTGCTTCTATTCGTCCTCAGAACCGCTCTGATGGACCTCACGGTGCTTCTATCCGTCCTCAGAACCGCTCTGATGGACCTCATGGTGCTTCTGTCCGTCCTCAGGACCACCGTGAGCTCCTCAGAGCTGGGCTTCATGGAAGAATGTTTGGAAAAATGCTCTGATCAAAGAAGATGAAATTGTACGGTTTGAGGTTTCCTCTCTTCATGAAGAGTAAGGTGCTGTGGTCAGATGAGACCAAACATCAGAGACATGCAGCATCAGCTGAGAGGGTCATCCCCACAGTGAAGCACGGTGGTGGCAACATCATACTGTGGGAACGTTTTTAATCTGCAGAGACAAGTGGTCAGAGTTAGACGGAGCAAAAATACCTATAGCCTCAGAGCAGCATCAGAACTAAGGGATAGCTCAGGAAGACCAACCCAAACCTAACTATAGGATTTATCAGAGGAAAGTCTTCCGTCTGGTCTTAAAACTGGACAAGGTGTCGGCCTCTCGGACAGAAACTGGAAGTTGATTCCACCAGAGAGGAGCCTGCAAACTGAAAGTTCTGCCTCCCATTTAACTTTTAGAAACTCCAGGAACCACAAGTAAACCTGCGGTCTGAGAGTGAAGGGTTCAGTTTGAAAAAGGTGGAACAATCAGATCTGTAATTTAAGTTGGAGCTAAACTGTCGAGAGCTTTGAGTGTTAGAAGATTTAAATCTTGACCGGGAGTCAGTGAGAAGCTAAACCTGGTGAGACTTTAACTTCAGAGACAAAATCCTGAGCATTTAATCTATAATCTGTAATCTGTGTTCCCATCCCTCCGCTCTCGTTTGGTTTCCCACCTGCATGCACACATTTGTCCCTTGCTGAGTCTCCTGGCCTGGAGGACACCCAGACCGGGCAGATGTCCTCCTGCAGGACAATGTGTGCTAAAAGATGTCCAGACCTGCTCGGATCAAACAGGCTGGACCGACTCTGCGCCACTTTTAGCGCCGTCTGGTTTTAATTTGCGCCGCGCAGTGAAAACCTGCGGCGCTTTTCAGACCCAAGAAAACAACGCTTTAAAATATTCTGATTAATAATAAAAATGTAGTAACTGGTGAAGCAGGCTGGATGACAGCAGCTAGCATGCCTGCGGTGTAAACGACCCTCTGGTTCTGGTTCCAGGAAACCAGCCGTTTGTAAAGCACAAAGAACCCGCGCGGCTCGTTCAGCCATTTTTGATTTAAAACATTTATTTTGGATAATGAAGTTTCGTGAAATGAACTTTCGTACACATTTCCGCTGTACGGGCATTTTCGGAAGACTGACAGCCGCGCCAGCCAATAGGAAGCCTGGAAACGAAGCGTCAGCCAATAGGAGCACGAGGGGGTGGAGACCAGCGGAGGTTTGTAACAGGGCGAGCAGGTAAGTGAGATTTTCTCGTTGTTTTCTTAAAATAAATAACAAACAGTTTGCTCGCGAGGGAAAAACCTCTCGTTTAGTAAAGCGTATAATTGTTTAATTTGGGTGCGCTTCGTTTTTTGGTTGACTTGTGTGTAAAACGTGTAATTAGTCATTGAGAAGTTTGTGGGATCGGGAAGCAAACAAGCTAACGAGCGTTAGCATCCCTAAGGTTAGCTTCTGCAGTTAAACGGCTCCTAAATTTACATTTTAAACAGAAAATCACCGGCGATGCGCGCACCTGCTCCCTGCTCAGCAGAGACTCCTCTGTCCCAACTTACCTCCGTGTTCCTAACCCCAGTGTCGACATTATCCGTCATGTAAAACTTTTCACTTCGTATTCCTTTCTAACGCTGATGTAGTTAGCCCGTTAGCTTTAGCCTGTCAGCTGCAGACTCGCATCAAAACAAACTTCGCGGAGAGTTTTGAGTCAAAACGTTTAAAAAAGAATCGAACTCGGCCGGAAAATTAAAGCAGGTTTATTTACTCATTATTACTCACAAATAGTGATTATTTAAATGAATGAATTATGTGATGGGAGCCGACGGTAAAGCTGAGAAAAGAGCTGACGTAAACTGATAACATTAAAAAACAGTGAAAATAATGAAAAGCTACAAGAGACGGAACAAATATCCAAGTTTAAAGTTTTATCATGAGACACAATACAGGGATGAGCGAACACTAAATGATCACGAAGACAATAAAAGCTGAATGGAGCCTGAGATGGACAGCTGAAACAATCAGAATGAGCTAAAACCAGCAGAACACAAGCTAAAATGAGTCAAACACAAGCTAAAATAAACGAAAAGCTAAAATGAGAAGCCAACAAGTTAGAATGAGCAGAACACAAGCTACAATAAATAAAACAAGCTAAAAAGAGTAAAATACAAGCTAAAATTAGTAAAACACAAGCTAAAATAAATAAAACACAAGCTAAAATAAATAAATCACAACCTAAAATAAATAAAACATAAGCTAAAAAAAAATACCACAAGCTGGAACACACACAATACAAGCCAAAAATGTGGAATACAAGCTAAAATAAATAAAACGCAAGCTAAAATTAGTCAAATGCAAGCTAAAATAAATCAAACGAAAAGCTAAAATGAGAAGCAAACAAGTTAGAATGAGTAGAACACAAGCTACAATAAATAAAACAAGCTAAAATGAGTAAAATACAAGCTAAAATAAATAAATCACAAGCTAAAATAAATAAATCACAAGCTAAAATAAATAAATCACAACCTAAAATAAATAAAACATAAGCTAAAAAAAAAAAAACTACAAGCTGGAACACACACAATACAAGCCAAAAATGTGGAACACAAGCTAAAATGAGTCAAACGCAAGCTAAAATAAATTAAACGAAAAGCTAAAATGAGAAGCAAACAAGTTAGAATGAGTAGAACACAAGCTACAATAAATGAAACAAGCTAAAATGAGTAAAATACAAGCTAAAATAAATAAAACACAAGATAAAATAAATAAATCACAACCTAAAATAAATAAAACATAAGCTAAAAAAAAAACAAAAAAACAAGCTGGAACACGCATAATACAAGCCAAAAATGTGGAACACAAGATAAAATAAATAGAACAGAAGCTAGAATTAGTAGGACACAAGCTGAAACACACAGACCACAAGCTAAAACAAGCAGAATACAAGCTCAAATGAGCAGAACACAAGCTGAACCAAACAAAACACAAGCTAAAATAATAGAACACAAGCTGTAAGGAACAAAACACAAGCTTAAATTTGCACAACACTTGCTAAAACATGCAGCTGACCGGCTCAAATGAGCAGAACATAAGCTAAAACTAGCATAACATGAGCTAAAATGAGCATATCAGTCCCTAAATATTTAAACTAGTAGAACGGTAGATAATAAATAAAATCAGCTGAACAGTAGCTAAAATGTTAACATAGCAGAACAGTGGCAAAAGGCCAAATTAGAAAATCGATAAATTTAGCTAAAATGAAGTTAAAAAAACAAGTAGCACAATAACAAAAGGACAAAATTAACAAAGTGGGAATTATTAGCTAAATTTTGCAGAACAGAAGCTAAAGAAGACAAAAATAGAACCAGTAGCTGAAGTCAGTTTAACTAGAATGTTGTTTAATGAGCTAAAGAGAGCTCAATGTGTTTCTACTGTAAACATATTTGTAAACAAATTTAAATGTTTTGAAAAGTTAGAAAGACCAAAAGTCCGAGGACTTAATCTGGATGAAGCTGAACGTTTTGATACAGGAACGGTTAAAGTAGTACATAAAATATAAACTAGTAGAATAATCTGAATGCTGACTCAGCATTCAGATTATTCTAAATTCAGATTAAAACTGTGGCTCTAACAGAATAATTTAATTTAAACTGAGAGGTTGTTTCATCTATTACCTTAATCTAAGATTAACAAATAAACACGTTAATGTCATCAGATTAATACAAAGGACTATTATTTTAATATTGAGTGAGCGCCACAACAAACTGGAGCCAAAAATCCTAGATTTTTAAAGTAATCCATATAATTATTGAGGCCAGGAACAGTTTCTGTAATAATCTCTGTTTATTTTAGATATTCTGGATGATTTAGTCTAAAAATGATGGTTTCAGTCTCAGAACCATCAAAACACTTTTAAAGAACAGTTGAGCGCTCGCTGACATCTAGTGGTGGAAACTGAGACTGCAGCCTTCTTAGACAGTTCAGGGGTCTGTTAGCAAAATATCTTGTGAACCAGCGGATGAATTTTAATGAAACTTTAAAGAAGTAATCCACGTCCAGGGCTGATCAAAATAAATATTCAAGATGGCTGCAGAAGACAAGTGACATGAAAAAATACAAATGTCAGTTTGAAAGAGAATACACAAAAATTGAGTTTGGTAGTAGCTGAGAGTGATCCCCAACAACACATAGAACTCAAGCTACAAGGAGCAAAACAAATGTTTAAATCATCAGAACACGAGCTAAAACAAGATGAATACAAGCTGAAATGAGCAGAACACAAGGTGAAATTAGCTAACATGAGCTAAAACAAACAGAATACAAGCTAAAATGAACATGTCACAGGTAACAAGCAGAATACAAGCTAAAGCCAGCTGAACGTATGCTAAAGTTAGCAGAGCACAAGCTAAAACAAGTACAATACAAAGTAAAATGAGAAGGATACGTGCTACAATGAGCTCACAAGCCTAAACGAGCAGGAAAGTCATGAAAGGCTTAAACTAGCAGAACATCAGCCAAAATATAAAATCAGCAGAACAGAAACTGAAGGCCAAAAATATAAAAACTGTAGCCTAAAGCTAATAAAACCAAACAGTAGCTAAAAGATAAAACGTGTAGCAGAATTAGCAGAACACGCTGAACACACTGAGGTGGATCTATGTTTAAAGCTTTCCTAAAAAACTGTTTCTATTAACTGTCTGTTAGCAAAATATCTGAATAAAGTCTGCACGTATTTTATTAAAACTTTCATGTTGTAATCTCTGGATGTACCTGACTTTGAAAAACACGCATCCTATCACAAATCTGTCAAACTGTTCGTTCAGTGGATCATGAGATATTTTACTAACAGACACATCTAAAGCAGCACAGAAGTTGTTCCTGGTGATAAAGTGTCTGTTATCTGTAAATAAACGTTGTTTACAGATGTTTGAATTACTAAAGTGGTCACGTAAAACAGTCGATCTGATCCACGCGATGAAAGTTCATCCTGAACCGTGGAGTCGGTTTGAGTTTGAGTTGGAACTGGGAACTTTAATTTTAGTAGAAAATAAATTCAATATTTTAGGCTGTAAATCAACATGAAGCAGACAGGAAGTTGTGCTGGTTTTATCACGTTTACCTCCACTAGAAAACATTTGGCTCAGTCTGATTCAACAGAAAATATCTCAGTCTTGTTTTACAGTTTATGTTCTGAAATTATAAAACTGTAAACCCTAATCCTTAATTTTAGTAGTTAATTCTTCATAAACGACGTCTTGCAGCTCGTCTAATGTCTGTTTTGTTCTGCTGCAGGTTCGTTTTGCTGTAACTGGATTTACTCTTTGCTCTTGGATTACTGCGTGGAGGATTTCAAATATGGATTCAAAGGTAATTTATTTATTTTTATTCCATTGTGTGTTTGCCTGAGGTCAAACGTCAGTGGATCTTATGGGTGAAAGTTGCCAAAACTAGATGTCTTAAACAGAAAAGGTTCAGGATTCTTCCTGGAATCTGTGGTGAGGGATTTCAGGAAGTGCCTGGAGCCGTTTGGTTGAGAGATTTTTGAGAAAAAACGAGAACATCTTCATCATGTCCTCCCTGAGAACATCTTTGACCACACAGGAAGTGATGAACTGCCGTTAATCTACAACCACACACGGACTAAATGAAGTCCAAGTGTCTCTGCAACAACCGGAGACGCTGTTTCTTTGTGAACAGCAGCAGAAAATCAGAATGGGGAAATATTTGTTTAGTTTTTCCTGTTTAACAGGAAGTGATTCAGCTGCATAAATACTTTTACATCTCGGTTGTATTCATGATACTTTTTAAGGTCATAACCCAGAAAATGCTGTTGTTGTACAATACATATAATCCAGATTAAAATACCATGAACCGCTGGACGAAGTTTAATTAACGTTTGGATTAACTGTTAGAAAATAAAACGGCAAACTGAGGCGAATCTTTACGTTAAAACAGTCTCCCGTCCTGAGCAGCACACTGGTGACAGTGGGAAGAAATGACTCCCTTTGAACAGGAAGAAACCTCCAGCAGAACCAGGATCGGGTTTTTTTTGTTGTTGTCAGAATCAAGGGGCAGTTGGTAGAGCTGTCGCCGCTCAGCAATAAGGTTGCCAGTTTAAATCCCGGCTGGGGGCCTTTCTGGGTGGAGTTTGCATGTTCTCTCCGTGCATGCGTGGGTTTTCTCCGGGTGTTCCAGTTTCCTCCCACAGACCAAAAACATGCATGTTAGGCTGATGGTGTGAGAGAGAATGATTGTTTGTCTCTATGTGTCCCTGTGGTGGACTGGAGACCTGTCCAGGGTGTGTCCCTCGTCTCTCACACAGTGACTGCTGGATATGGGCGCCAGTGACACCGTGACCCAAAAAGGAAGAAGCGGGTGAAGACGATGGATGGATGATTAATCCAGAGGAACTCTTCTTCTGTGAACGCTGATGATGACTGCTGAAATGTGCTGAACAAGCTGAAACTGTTACAGTTATGAACAGTGCTATACATACGCACATCAGAGGCAGTGAGGGGTTCGGTGTCTTGCTCAGGGACACTTCAGCATGTGACTGCTGGTGGAATCGAACCCCCAACTCTCCCACTGGAGGACGACCACTCAGCCACAGCTGCCCCAGAAAGTTAAAAGCACCAAAATACTAACAAGCATTCTTGACGCTAAAAGAAACAAAATGGTGACAAAGAAAGCAAAAAGCTAAAAGAAGCTAAACAGGAAGTATCAACACTAGCTGAATTCTAAAAGAAGCAAAATGCTAGCTAACATAGCACAAAGATAAATGACACTAAACTAACAGGGTGGTAAAACATCTAAAAGCCAAAAAAGATTAGCTAAATGCACCAAAATGCTAACAAAAAGTACCAAAAGGCTATCTTAAAGCTAAAAAGAGCAACATGATTGCTAAAAATATCAAGATCAAAAGTTTAACTATAAGTATCCATGCTAGCTAAAAGCTAACAAAGTGAAATGCTAGCTGATAATAACAAAAAGTCAATCTAAACTTAAATCAGCATCATAAAAAGTTTCAAAAAGCTAAAAGAAGCAAAAGCTGGTTAAAATAGTGGCAGCACGACGGCTCAGTGGTTAGCACTGTTGCCTCACAGCAAGAAGGTCCTGGGTTCAATCCCCGGTTGGACCTGGGGTCTTTCTGTGTGGAGTTAGCATGTTCTTCTCGTGCTGTGTGGGTTTTCTCCGGGTACTCCGGTTTCCTCCCACAGATCAAAAACATGCATGTTGGTCTGCCTTCAGGCCTCTTGCAAAAGATCTGGGATCTCAGTGGGATTTGCCTGGTTAGATAAAGATTAATAAATAAATAAAATAAAAGTAGCCAGAAGCTAAACTACATGAAGGTAGCTAAAGCTAAAAGCAGAAAAGTGTTGGCTAAAAGCTAAAACTTCCAAAATGCTAAAAGCAACAAAAATACCAAGTGTTAGCTAAAAGAAGTGAAAGGTAGCTAGAAGCTAAAAGTAGCAATAACTTAGCTTAACTTCAAAGCAGCCAAAGGTTAACTAAAAGCACCCAAATGCAGCAGCAAGTAGTAAAATGCTAACTGAAAGGAGCAAAAAGCAGCAAAGGCTAACAGAAAACCCCAGCTAAATTTAGATCAAAGGAGCAAGAAGTATTGAAATGCTAACTACAAGCTGAAAGTAGCAAAAGCTTTGTTCAAACTAAAATTATCAGAATGTTAGCTAAGTGGTAATAGTAACAAAAGGCTAGTTAAATGTTAAACACAGCAGAATGATAGCTAAAAGTGCAAATAATTCTAAGAAAAAGCAGCTAAAATTAGCTGTAAGTAGCAAAATGCTAATACAGTTGATATAGCTAAGAGCTAAAAGTAGCACAGTAAGATCAAAACAAAGCCGTTAAATTGTATCGAATTTAAAAATACAATTTTGAAGGTATTGATTAGGTCGTTATTTATCGATGAGGAAAATACTTGTAAAGTTAAATACTTTGAAAAAACGTCAAAAACCAGCATTCGCACCAATATTTAGCCACATCACTCCATTACATGCTGTGAATAGTTCGCACATTTGTTGTATTTGTGTAACTGTGTGTGCATTAAGAACATCAAACGGCCCAGTACTTCCAGTCCGACCAGCGGCGCATTGAACAACAAGAGCATAAAGTGACATTGCTCCGCGCTGTGGAAGACAATGCCCTCCTGTGGCCTGGTCCCGGAGCCGTTCTGTCGGGTCTCCTCTGCTGGTGGAACCGGGAAGTGTCTCCCGCCTACCAGCAGCGCCCGCGCGCACACACTCGGGGAGGTGCGCGCGCACACACACAGCTCCCGTGTGTTTGTCAGATCCGACCGAGAGCAGCTAGCCGCCATTTTCTAAGCGTCTCTCCCTAAAACGAGAGAAAAAGGCTCGCCGCGAACCGCCTCCCGGATTACGTTTCTGTCCCCGGGAAGCGGGCCTCTCGCCCCAGGACTGCCGTGGGGTCGCCCACGCTTCAAGTAATTCTGGTTCGGACGGACCGTTTCGCGGCCCTTGGCTTATATTCGCCGCGGCGGCGAGGCGAGCGAGGTGTAGATCGTTGATTCGCCCAGCCATTGCCGAATCCGGAACGAAGCCGAGCCGAGCTCCGAAACCCGGGGCCCTTTTTCGTGTTCTGGTTGGATTCTTTATATTTTTGTGATTTATTCATGGCAGAGTGATCGAGTGAAGCCTCGTGTATTTGTGTTAGTGGCTTTTTTTTTTAACCCAAACTGCAGGGGACTGTTGCCGAAATTCCCTCGGATAGTGCAACCTCGTCACGTGGTAGGTTCCTCCTTTTTCTTTGTTAGCGAGCTAGCCAGACTGCCTGGGTCTACTCCCAACTTCTCAGCTTTTCACATTTCTGCCTGACCACACCAGCTGTTTCACCCACGTAAGGCAGCGGGGGGCCGTTTAACATTTGGACCGGGCCGCCCGTGTTTATTCCCGTAGTTTGATCACGATGCAGCCCGTGTCCGCATTAAGCGCTGTTTAATAGTTGTTTCCCTGAACTGGGGGTTCTGGTTGTAACGTCAGGGTGTCTTAGCATCCAGACCCGGGTGTAACCCGGTGCTTTACCCGGGATATTTAAACGTTATAGGTTGGGGCGTAATTAAAGCCTCGGTGCGCGCAGGTTACGCAGCCGCTAATTGTTTACTCGCCTACGTAGAAAGAGTTGAGGTTCGTAATCCGTGCGGGGCTCGGAGTTTGTCGTCTCACTGCAGCTCCGAGGAAACAGCCAGCAGGTTGTTTCCTGCATCAGCAGCTTTCTTCTTCGGCCTGGACCTTCATTTCCACGCAGTGTTTTCCGAGTGCACGGTTTAACGGGACGTTCATCTCCAGTTTCCTCGTTTGTTGTTTCTTCCCATTAATCCAAACTGGTCTCGTGCTGTGTTTGATCTAATTGGATCATTATATCCCGATTAAACTCCACAGACGAGCTGATTTTTAAGCGTTTTGGTAAACACCAGGAAAACATTTTGATGATTAGGGTTGGATTTTATTTATTTACTGAACAGCTGGCTTTGAAAAAGCATGAGTTTTTTTTTTGGACTCCTCCTCTCCTCGGTTCTGCTGGGATCATTTGGAGCAGAATGGGTGGTTTTAGGGGATGAATCAGATTGCATAATCTGCTTCAGAAACACCAACATGGCGTAGTGCACGCCGACTCAAAACTGCAGTGAAACACTGAGCTCCCATTCATCCGAGCCTGCAGACGACCCAACTCTTATCTTTCACTCTTAAAAAATGGAGAGGCCTTTTCAGGTTCCCATTAGTCCAGAATGAGGCTTCCTGCCACGGACACCTGCTTTGCATCCTGGTTGTGTTTGGAAGTGTTTCTCCTTCAGTAGTATCAGGGAAAGTGATGATCTCTAAGTTTTATGTAAAATGATCAATCGTGTCAGGGTGACGACATGCAGGGCCTGAATCCACCCATCTGCCCTGCTGCATGCTGACTCGTCAGGGCACATGTAGGGCAGTGGGGTTTGGATTATTTGCATTTGGCCTCTCCTGTTTCTTGCCCCGTCAGAAATGAGTTGCACAGCTTTGCTTCTTTACACCGGCCTTGTAAGTAAATGACTTTGAGTGCTTGTTTGCACACGAATGCTTGTAGCGGGAATTATTCATTGGCCATAGCTCGGGTGACTGCTGTTATTCCATCTGTATCCTTTGCATCCCATTCTCCAAGGTCGGTGCTTAAAGGGGTAGTCTGGTCGTTTATGAAGTGATGTTTTGTCTAATAGTTATTAATAGTTAGTAGCTTATCGGCTGTGGCGTCAGTCATAGAGCGCAGGGTGCAGAGAAAGAGTCTCCAGGTTAGGCTAATAGCTAGCCGAATGAATGAATGAATGCCGTCTTGTGTGAGCCTCTAGTTTCTTTCACAAAACACTTCAAGCCAGGACTTGAACCCTGTTTACACGAGAACAACCTCTGGAAACGTTAGTGTTTTTTCAATGTTCATTAGGGGTAATAAACAAAAAAAAAAGAGCAAGTTTACATGAAAACACTAGTTTCCATGTCAGTAGGGTTGCCAGATAAGAAATCATGAACATAGTACTGTCACTTTAAAATTGTAGCATGTTGGCCTAAACTGTCGTGTGCTGAGTAAGCATATTGCAAGATGAGGTGTGCGCTGTGTTTAGTGAACATATGCATAGAAAAGGAGGGGTAAATAAGACATTTTAAATTTATCTGGCAACCCTGACTGAGCTGCAGCCGAAAAGCTGCGGTTTCACTCAAAAACGGGTTGTGTAAATGGGGCCTCAGACACATTTCTGATGCCTCAGTGTGATTTGTGAACGAGCCAAGGCGGTGAGAGGGGTTGAAGCCAACCCACCCCCGTTGGGCCACAAAGCAAGGTCGTAATAGAGCCGACACGGTCAATGTGTGAAAAGGTAAGATGGCTTTGTGGCTCAATGTGATGAAGTGATGACACCTGGTTTGTGGGACCACGTGGTCGCGGGATTAAACAACAAACAGGTTCGTTACTAACAGATTATGGATGACGATGCACAGAAACTTTACATGTAGTATAAAAACATAGTTAAACACAAGAAGAATCCCTGAACTGAGTTAATTCAACTTGTTTTAAAATCCATACAAAAAAGTCAGAGTTTTTTTATTTGTCATTCGCATCACATGTGGTACTTGTAGTGGAACGAAATTATGCACACAGAGTCCCAGTTGCATCAAACAATAGCAAAAATATAAGGTGTAAAAATAAACAGTAAATAAGGGTCTAAGATATACGCTAAACAAACGCCAAACGGTACGCTAAAAGATCTAAGACAAATGTCAGTCACTAATGGTGCAACACACTACACTGAACCACTGCGGCACGGTTCTCATAGGTTCTGTTCGGCTGTAATTTACACTCTTAATGTGAGCACTAACATAAACTAGGATTTATTCAAAGCATGCAACAAAAACACAGAAACAAGGTGCCAAAAATGGAAAAACCAGAAATCGATCTACAGCAGCATGGTCCTAGGAGACGTTGTCCACACCAGTAATGGTTACGCTCCACATCAACCCAGCCGAGTTCTGCTCCACACCTCTTTTGGTTTGACGCTCGCTCCATTGCGGGACGTGGTCGGTCAGACCATAAAGACCGAGCGGTCTTTGTGGTCATTTTATAGAACCGTTTTGTGGAAGAGCCTGCAGAGGCACACGGTCAAGTTGCAACAACTTTTCTCTCTAAATAATCGCTTGTCCTGTTCGTCTTCAACCAGACTCGAGTGCCAGAACAAACTTCTGACAGAACACATCCGAGGCAAACGGACGGGTCTGAAAACCACGGCAGTGATAAATAAATAAAAAAATAATAAAAATGATTGAAAAACGCGTCCAGATCAGCCCATCATTATATCAACAGGGCATTACTAACAAACCAAGCTGAGGTGGGCACGATGTGGACGGTGACAAAATAATGTGCGCAGCCAAAAATGCAGTTTTATGAGTTGAGAACGTTTAAATAGGCAGAGATTTTCACAAACCTGGTCATGTGGCCGGCTGATTGCAAACAGACTTTAGTGAGATTGCAGCTGAAAACGCACACGTTTTACCACAATGTGCACCAACTGTTGGGAGATCTTTGTGAGAGCTTTTTTATTTTTTTGAATTCGTCCAGAGGACCAGATAGATTTTTCTACCTGGATTATTTTGCATCCATCAGGATATGATCTCCCAACAGTTACTTCTCAGTGCAGTGCCACGTTTACTAATGTTGGAGAATTGTTTGCTGAAATTATTTTTTTTAACAATTTTGATAATTTAATGAAAAGTAAATGTTCATAAAAACAACCGAAAAGTTTAATAATCTTGCTTGGGCGTTTTATTTTTAGAATCGGTATCAGTTGAAAGGTCAAAAAATGTCAGAAGTTTGCTTCGTTCAGGTCTCAGTTTAACTATATATTTTTCTGATCTTGCGTGTGTTCGTGTGAGGGGGGTAAGCTGGTCTGCCGCTCGGACCTGGAATATAAATGACTAGTTTTATTATATTTATATAGATTATTGGGACCTGATATTGAGAAATCGTTGCTGTCTGGGTGGCGGTTGGTATTTTTCCAGTCCCTGTATAGGCTCACTGAACTTGTTGTGCAAGTATTTATTTTTATGTTGCATATAGGCTCGCTGTGCAGTTTTACTTTTAGGAAAATGTATTTAGTATAGATGTGTTGGTAAGAAATCTTTCTTTTTGACACATTTTGTTTTTAAAGCAAATTGTCACTTTGCCATTTTTTTTTTAAATGTTTCTTTATAATTCTGTTGTAATAATTGTAAGTGCATCAGTATGAATCTAAATAAATAAATGTATGATTTCAGTAATGAGCTGATAGAGAAAGTTTTGTCTACATCCGTTCCTCTCCAGGGTTGTTTGTGTGACTTGTTCTCCTGTCCTGTTCTCTGCAGGCTGTCCTCAGGTGGGGCAGTAAGCGGGTGGAGTGGAGCAGGCCGCGGTGCCCGTCCCTCTGCACTGCATGGCTGCGATGGCGCCCGCTCTCACTGACGCCCCAGCCGAAGCTCACCACATCCGCTTCAAACTGGCTGCCCCATCCTCGAGTTTCTCACCAGCCAGCGCAGAGAACAACGGTAACGCCAGCAACATCCTCATCCACAGCAGCGGCCCCGCCAAGTGCAAGGTCGGCACCGAAGACTGCCCTCTTGACTTCTGCGGCGGCGACCAGGAGCAGCAGCAGCAGCCGCCCCAAGCTGACCCCGTGTCCCAGGCCTCGGCCTTGGGCAAACTCCAGCCCCTAGTGGCTTCGTATTTATGCTCTGATGTGACATCGGTCCCTGCAACCAAGGAGTCAATCAAGCTGCAAGGAGTCCTCCTCAAACAGTCTGTGCTGAAGAACCACAGAATACTGCCCAGCTCCCTGCTCAACGGCGGGGGAGACTTCCTCCTGAGGAAGAGGCAGGCCATAGAACTGTCAGGCGGTCAGCTGAAAAGCCTCATGAGCGGCAGCACAAACGGGAGTGGCCAGTCCATGACACCTGTCAACGGCCTGGCCAGGAAGCTGGCCACCATGTCGGGCTCGGGCTGTGTGGTAGCGGTGAACGGTGAGAAGCCTCCTGCTGCCACAGACTCTCAGTCCCAGAATCTGCAGCTGGACTCGGAGACCTTTACAGCTACCATATCAGGCCACATCCCGGTCAAAGAAAACCTCAAACAGAAGAGTTCTGCCGGAGCTTCTCAAAATGCAGATGGGAATAACCTTGAACCACCTGTGCTTCATTCTGCTGCTCTACCCCCCTTTACCCAGGACAACCCGAACCCCTCTGAGCGAGTTTGTTTGGAAGAGGGCAGTTCACAAACGAGTACTGGTCAGACACATGCCTCTGATGGGGAGAGGCCGGGCAGCAGCCAGCAGAGCTCCCCAACCTGCACAGCTGCACCCGAGTCGCCTCTGCCGTGCGGTTCCTCCTCGGACAGCCTGGACGCTCACGTTCGAGAGCGCACGCTTCTCAGCGGCAGGCGACAAGCCGAGATCGAAAACAGACTACGGCGTCTGCGCAAACGTCTTCAGGTGGTGCAGGCCAAGCAGGTGGAGCGGCACATCCAGCAGCAGCTGGGTGGCTTCTTGGACTCGGCTCTTAGCAGGCTACGAGCCGGCAGCCGTAAATCAGAGGTGGCCCCGTCTTCGGCCTCGTGGAGGAGCGGGCGCCACTCGTCCTCGAACAACAGAGACGGCCTCAGTCGGTTCCTGAAGAGCGGCTCCATGCCCCTGGAGCTGGAGAAGCTGTATCTGAGTGGATCGGCCAACCTTCATTCAGCTGAAAGCGCCTTTGACTCAGACGTAACGGAAAGCAGCTCTGGTGGGGACTCTGACCTGGAGGACGACGAGCTGTCCAGGGTGGACGTTGAGCAGCGACATGTCAAAATGTAAGTGTCCTCAAACACTCCCGTGGCTGAACCTCGCTGTATGAACGCTCGGTTGTTTTTAAGGTAAAAGGTCTCGAAGGGTTCCTGTGTGCTCAGAAAAAAGTGGGATTTTTTTATTATTGACTGAATATAAAAGGATTCAGTCGTCAGTATGTTCAGTTGGGTTCATCCAACATGTCAAACCTCATATTGAAGGTAGACCCGTGAGTTTTTCTGTGGCTGATCATCACTCACAAGAATGTGTGCGCTTAAATAATGTTGTTACCGCTTAGAGCAATCTAAACTTTGGTCCACAGTAAGCCGTTTTCATTTCCCTGTCTAACGATGAGACGTACAGGCACGATCAGTTACTGATCAAATCCATCCATCCTTCATCCATCCATCATCTTCCACTTGTTCTGAAGTCAGGTCACGGGGCAGCAGCTTGAGCAGGGAGGCCCAGACATCTCCTTCCACAGCCTCTTCCAGTTCTTCTGGGAGGACTCCAAGGTGTTCCCAGGCCAACAGAGAGACAGTCTCTCCAGTGTGTCCTGGGTCTTCTCTGGGATCTCCTCCCAGTTGGACATGCCTGAAGCACCTCCCTACGGAGGCGCCTAGGGAGCATCCTTACCAGATGCCCAAAACACCTCAACCACTGATCAGATCAACTGATTAAAATGATCTCGAGGATTTAGCCTTCAAAATATATATTTTTGAGTTACTGTCTGAAAGCTTGTAGATGCATGGATCTCCGGTTTCACCGTGTTTGTGACTGGAGCCATGAAATCGTTGTCCTCTAAGGACAATAATGGCAGTTTATAGTTCTGTCCACGGCTCATCTGTGTTGACATATTTAGACAGGAATGATCATGTAGTTACTCCTTACGGCGATGTGGTACCTGTAATATAAACGGATAATAAAACCCCACTACTGTACAAATATTTAAAGCAGGGGGCGTGAATTTTAAGCAAAAGAAACACATTTTTCTTCAAATATTTGCTTCATGTTTTTACTTACTGTCAGGATGAAGATTTTTGTGTTTTACTCACCCTGAAAGTATTAAACATTTAAAAAAAGATTTTCCACAAAATCTGGGTGTTGGAAGGATTTTGGTCATGTAGTTTTACATAAATGTTATCCTGAAATGCGGGTCTGCACTCAATGTAAACAAAGCACTCAAAGCTGAAGTCGCATGATTTACCTGCATTACATGGGTTAGTCTGTGAACAGAAGCAGTTAAAGTATATTCTGCTGAAGAACGTGAAACAGAAGAAAGAATAAGACGAGAATAAATCTGGAGGGTTAAGTAGAGCAGCTGAGCGCCGTGAAGACGGTTTGAACACGCTAAACTTCTGCTGGACGACATGTTTAATATTTGATCAGTTTTCAGTCACTTCGGCTGTTTCTGAAGGTAAACAAGCGGGAGTTTGCGCCCGCTCGCGGATATGCTTACAAATTAAACAGATTGAATATAAGGAAATATATTTTGTTTTATTTGACTTTTCCTTTGTCTGGTCTTAATGACTTTAGACGATCATTTAATTTTGTTTGAATTTACTGTTTTAGCGTGAATACAAAAAAAAAAGATTTACTGTAAATGTAGAAACTTTTTGTTTGAAAATGTTATGAATCTGAGCCTGGAAGCGTATGGAGATTAAAAACGTGCGGGAAGCCTTTCCTTTCATCTCTGTTGTTGTGATGGACTTACATCAGATTTAAATAACTCCTTACTCATGTCTTACGTGGTACCGGTCCCAGTGAAAGTCCCTGCGTTTCCAGTATGCTCCTGTAGCGGAGCAGGTGCTGATGACAGTCAGAACCGCCTGCCTCAGTCGAGTTGGGTCAAACTCCAGGGAGGGGCAGAGATCACCCAGAAGGCCTTGTGGCCGAGTGGGCGGAGTCCAACAGAGGACGCGCACGAGGGGAAAACAACTCTTGTAACGTGTGTCCCCCTCCTGGGAGGCTGAAACCAGAGCGAGCACCTACAGAACCCACTGCTGTCTTTATTTTAAACTGAAACCAAGATCATTCAGTGGGTGCTTGTTTCATCTTTCAGGAGGTGTGAGTTTGTGTTTACCTGCTTCCTGTTGTAGCGTCACATCAGAGCGCTGCCTGCGTTAATGTAGGGGCTGCAGCAGGTGGTTCGGCAGCGCTAATGGACATTACTGGCCTGTGCAGGGTTGGGTAGATTATTAACTGTGACTCTGAACACTAATTTCTTTATTATCCTCCCCGTGTTGACTTCAGACCTTCGACCTAAAATCATCTCATCCTAACAGGAAGTTGTTTATGCAGAACCACACAAACGCCGTGCAACACGCAAGGAACGCAGCGGGTGACCCTCTGAAGAGTCAGCCATGTTGTAAATATGTTTGTGTAGGCTGTGAGAAAAGGATTTATATTTTAATCATCTTAATGTTATGTTTGTAGCAAAAGAAAGACCAAAGTAAGGCATCAGTCATTAGATTTTGTGTAAGAAACAATTTGAAAACTTCTAAAGTAGCTTTCTAAAATCTTCAATTATTTATATGCAAATATAACGAGTTCAACTTTTGACAAGGCAGCAGTGCAGTAACCCTCTAAGCTTGTCTGAAAGGAAAAAAACAGAGTTTAATTATTATATACAAGTCTACAATCATAATGTTTGTCTACTAGCAAAATATGTAACGAACTGGAAGGATTTTAATGAAGCCTTCAGGAAATGATCAGTGTTTCCCCTAGTTTACTTTCCTTGGCAGGGCACTCATGTCTTCCGTAATTTTGTCCGCGGTGTGTGTGTGGGGGGTGGGGGGGGGATGGCATGTCTCTGTTGCGCTCTGTTTGTACCAACAGTTTTGTAGCTGGGAGGGGGAGACGGATCAGCGTGAGTGAAGGGGAGCTCTACCCGCTGTAGCTTTTTATGTAGCGCGTCAGTTCCAGCAGTTATCCAGAGGGCGGTTCAGGAGGCAGGGCACTCAGTTCTGTTGACGGGGCGCGGCGCCCTGCTTGTATACTGGTAGGGGAAACTCTGATCATTAATATTTGTCTACAGCTAAAGACGTTTTGGAGTCCCTCACGTTCACAATGAACGCCACAGCTAACCAAACTCAAAAATATCTTAGTTTTACAGCCGATATCTGGAATTAGGGCTGCGATTATCTCAGTGTCTGGCGACTCGATTCAGAAACGTTTTCTATTGAAATGGTCGTAAATTTTGTTTAAATTATAAAGTTGACCAGATGAAAAGATTAAACAACAATGTAAACAAATAACATTTATGTAAACCAATAATTTTAGGTTCTTTGCAGTATCAAATCTTTGTGTATCTTTTTATATTCATACCAGAAATGGGAACAAATATAGGAGTGCATAAAATTCTGTAACTTAAATTACTGGTATTAGGTTAACTTAGCTGCCTGGCTTTTTCTAAAATAAAATAAATTTAGGAACAAATCATCCATCCATCCATGGTATTTACCCACTTCTTCCTTTACTGGTCACGGGGGTCACTGGTGGGGTACACCCTGGACAGGTCTCAAGTCCGTCCCTGACAAAGAATTCAAAATGTATAAATACAAAAGGAAACAAAGACTTGGGCCTACCATAGTATTACCCTTTAACTCAAAATAGACTTCACAGGTTTTTTTTTTTTTTTACCATATTGCACTAACATTTGCTATATTTTCAAAACTTAACCTAATATGAAATATACAGACTTCACAGTTTGCATTCATATTTGGTATGTAATTTATAAACCATCTAATTGTTTCATTTGGAAGTGGCTCCAGGCGATGTCTCATCTGGCCTCTCTTCAACCTGTTCAAAAGACAAATTACATTAAGTTTTTTTTGTATAACTTTTCTATATAAGTTTTAGTATAATATGAGAAAAAAACAGCCCTTGAGCTGCAGCTGGTAGCATTAATCAGAGCTTCTCCCACTTTATTCTTTGTTTCATGGTAGAGCTGTGGCACTGCTTTATTATTAAAAAAACTACATGAAGGAATAACGTACGTTGAGTCCAGCGTATTAAAAATAAACCTAAACCACTCGACTGAGCTATCTGCTCGTAAATCCTTTCATGTAGCAAGTGATGGAGTGGGAAATCTTCACAGCTCTTGAGAATTAGTCCATACACTGAGTTTGAACGACGAAGGGGTGGGTTGAATCGCGCTGTCCTCCCGCTCCATGCTAGCAGACTCCATTCAGATAAAGGGATCTTGTTAACTAGCTTGCTGTATGGTGGCCTACAAGGCCAAGTTCTACAGTAACAAGTGGACACATAATGGGATATGCAGTAAGCCCCGGAGTAGGAGTTGAGGCTGGGTGATACGGACCAAAATTAATATCTCGATATTTTAAGGTAAATCGCAATATACGATGTACATCTCTATTTTCTTCTTTCCAAAAAAATAATAACAAAAAATTATTTGAGTCAAAGCTTTGTCCCAGTTGTCACACAGGCACATTTATTAACTACAAAATAAATGGATAAAAAAATAAACTACATACATTAAAGTTTGGTTTTTTAGACATTTATTTACTTACTGTATTTTCTGTCGTACACGCCGCGCCGCCGTATAAGTCGCATCAGTCCAAATATGTCTAAAGTGGAAAGAAACATAAATACTGTGCTTCGCTGTATATTCGTGTGTGAAGCAGCAGTGAGGTGCTGCTGCTTTTATTTAGAGGGAGAAGGAGGGACTGCGTGAAGTTGGACGAGCAGAAAAATAACTACACAGATTTCAAGTCTCACAGTGAGGGGTGGAGCGGCATTAATAAAACAGTAGCTTATCATATCACTAAAGACACAGTCCTTGGCGTCTAAATGAGTTTTATACCGTGGTTTGTCTCAGGGAAGGAGGCTGAAAACACAGTTGGAGCTGCAGCTTCTAACTTATAGCGCTGTTTTAAATGGTGGAAAAAATTGTGGTTCCGACCTTTTGTTGGGACTTGTTTTGTGAGACTCGGCTTTGTCTACAGAAAACATTTTTCTGCTGCTCGTCTGACAATTTAAATCCAAACCGTCTCTGTAATAGCAGCCATTGTTTTTCTTTTAGCTCTGCAGCTAAGCTGCTCTTCGATATCGCCCGTATTGTTGTGGTAAACGTCTCCCGCCCAGCTGGAGGAGCAGGAAGTGGTGGGAGCGCACGTGGTTGATGGTCTGTGTGTTCGTCTTTAATGAGGGAAAAGTTGGGGCCGCGTGCAGAGATGGGCACAGAACTAAATGGATTTTCAAGTCTTATCATAACGCAACATAGAAATATCTATATAGACAATATAGTAGACCTGGACAATAATTCAATATTGATATGTCACAATGTTCTTTTATTCAGTAACGGTGAGATGAGTTTTAAGCACATTTTCGATATTTTGATGTGATGACAGCGTTTCACTGACACATTTATTTTTCTGTCCAGGTTGAAGCAGCTGCTTCAGTTTCAACCCGAACAGAAAAAGGTGCGACACAAATACGTAAGTGCGTGGTGACGTAGATGTTACGCAGAGCTCGAGTCCAGAAGGAGTTAGCGGTAGCAGGCTAGGCTAATCTTCAACGCGCGTTAAGTTTTCGCTTTAAAATGAGTGCCCATGACCGTCAGAATGTGACTGAACAAGATTTCACAAGCGAAGAGAAAACACATGACATGATGAGAGGAAAGGCGTGACCTGGTGGGCGGGTCTGTTAGTCAGCTGGTGGGCGGGTCTGTTAGTCA
>NC_056514.1:39382725-39382991 GCF_014905685.2 Nematolebias whitei | reverse complement strand
GCGGGTCTGTTAGTCAGCTGGTGGGCGGGTCTGTTAGTCAGCTGGTGAGCGGGTCTTTTAGTCAGCTGGTGGGTGGGTCTGTTAGTCAGCTGGTGGGCGGGTCTGTTAGTCAGCTGGTGGGCGGGTCTGTTAGTCAGCTGGTGGGTGGGTCTGTTAGTCAGCTGGTGGGTGGGTCTGTTAGTCAGCTGGTGGGCGGGTCTGTTAGTCAGCTGGTGGGCAGGTCTGTTAGTCAGCTGGTGGGCGGGTCTGTTAGTCAGCTGGTGGGC
>NC_056514.1:39367146-39382715 GCF_014905685.2 Nematolebias whitei | reverse complement strand
GGTGGGCGGGTCTGTTAGTCAGCTGGTGGGCGGGTCTGTTAGTCAGCCACTCACAGCAAAAGGAACAGCGGCTGATTTTCAGACCTTTTGCGGAGGCAGATAAGATCGGTGGATAAAATCGGCTTCTCATGTAAAGATCGGCCGATCTCTCAAAAATGAGGAAAACGCAGCTGATCGATCGGCCAGACGATTTATCAGTGCACCCCTAGTAGTAGCTGAGAGTCATCCCAACACATGCTCTGAGCTCTTAACTGTTCCTTACAATTACATACAAGGTGGCGGGCGATATGCATTTCTTCAAAGAAAATGCTAGCTATTTATGATGTTCTGAATCCTAGCTTTAGTTTAGTCAAAGCACTTCTTGACCATTTTATTTTGTCTTACACGTTCGTTACCACGACAGTGAGGCTGTGAAAAACCAACAACTACCGGGAACCAACGAGCAAAACTATATTTTTCTAAATTACAGTTTAGATGATCGCGGAAACGTGTCGTCATCAAACTTTTGATTGAAACAGTAAGAGTGCCTCTGCTGACTATTGTTTATGTAAAAAAATAAAATTAAAAACTTTTATTTATCCACATGTTAATCCTCAGAGGATCTGTTCTGGATCACTACAGACCAAAATAAACGATCCTTCTATTTGCTTTGCTGTGTAATCAGCACAAGGTAAATATGAATCTACAGTCCTCTTACATCTGACCCACAAACTGACGGCACACACTTGTGATTTTTATCTAATGCTGGTTGAAGTGAACAAATATTTTCTAATAAAATGAGCATGAGCGTAATGATGAACAATCTTAACTAAAATGTTGTAAATGTTTCTTAAAATAACGGCTGAGGAACTTGTACTTCAGTACAACGTTTTGACTTTAATATTTTTGCTAAAATGTGACCGATAGTTTTGATAACTAAGAATTTTTTCAGTTTCTAGAAGCTGCTTTTTGTTTTTCTGCATTTTGTTTTATTTTATTTAGCAGTCGAATCTCCAACAGCTGCAGCTCAGTTCCATTACAACTTAAAGTCAGAACAAGTTGCAGTAACATAATAATGAAAGTATGCTGCAGCTTGTTCCCATCTCTCTGGGCTGCAGCTGCTGGGAACCAGTTGCAAAGAAATGAATTTGGTGATGTTCTTGTTGAATTTGGAGCGTTCGCAATCAAGTGACCGGTGAGTCGTGAAGAGACGGTTTTTAAAAATCACGGCCTGTTTTCAAAGCTGTCCACCTCCGCCCTCATCTTACCTGCCTGCTTTGGCAGGTCGATATTAATCATTTAATCTGCAGGAGATGGACAGATTTGGACCATCAGTCCTCCACTTGTTCCAGAGCTGAGACTCAGGGGCAGCAGCTGGAGCAGGGAGGTCCAGACATCTCTCTCCACAGCCACCTCTTGCAGTTCTTCTGGGACATCTCCAAGGTGTCCTCAAGCTAAACAAGAGACAGTGTCTCTCCAGCATGTCCTGGGTCTTCCCTGGCGTCTCCTCCCAGTTGGACATGCCTGGAGAACCTCCCTAGGGAGGCGGCCAGGGATCATCCTTATCGCATGTCTGAACCTCCTCAGCTGGCTCCTCTGGACTCAACTTTGAGTCTCCTGAAGGGGTGAACTTCTCACCATATCTCTACTCTGCTGAGGAAACTCATTTGGACCTCCTGGATCCACGATGTGGTTCTTTTGGTCACTGTCCAGACTCATGAGGGTAGATTTGGACCAGTTTTATGACCTTCTGTCAGTGGGGTGTTCCCTTGCAGATGTTAAACTACAGCTTTAGGTTTGAGGGAAGTTGAAGACGCCCACGATGACCTTTAGGACTATTAAAAAATAAAAAAAACGTCACATTTTTTAAAAACGTTGTCAAAACGCACGACAGGACTGAACACGTGTGACTGAAGAACCACGAGACATTCTGAAGTGCCAACAAGTTCCAGATACAACCTTCATCATGACAGCTTTTTGGTGTCGGCACAGTTACACAAACACCGATGACTCAATCCCTCAGGACTCTGGCTTCCAAACTTTTTATTAGGGATGGGGCCGATCCGATCCAATATCTGTATCGGGCTCCGATACCAGCATAATTTACGTATCTGATATTTCCGATCCATGATGCATGTCTGTGGTTGCGCTGCACGTTGGCTTGAAACTATGGACTGGATTTCTTGAACGGAGGCGTGTCTCATGAACCCAGAATAACAAGACCTGCCTCACATTCAGGAAATCCATTTCATAGTTTGCAGCAGCTACAACGTGCAGTAGCACTGTGGCTAACAGCTAACCAACTTTCATCTAAACATGTCCGCTGTGTGGAAGTATTTTACACTAGAAACACCACAAAACAAGACAGCAATGTCTGCAGAGCCACATTAAACCGTGGTAAAGTTAGTTTTACGATGGACATTCGAGCTCCGGGGCTTCAGCGGTGGGTTGTTTTCATTCAGTCCAGAGAAGGCAGTCTGATTTCAGTCAGCCACGCTCAGTCTGTCCGTGTCGGAGGAGGGACCGACTGAGCGCAGCTGACCGAGATCAGACTGCCTGCTGCGGATTGAACGAAAATAACAGACCGCTGAAGCCCCGGAGCTCGAATGTTTACAGAGAAGTTGCAAAACTTCATCATGATTCATGACCAACCACTATCAGTTGTAGAAAACGAAGGATTTCACAGTTTGATACTTGCAGCCAAGATATAGTTTACCCTCCAGGAGATATTTATCAGTACAACAGTAGAATATCATAAAAAGCATATACATTGAAAATTACAATAAAAATATATTTAAAAACAAAACAAAAACGGTTACATTATAATACGATTTAAAATACTAAAAACAGAAACATGTCTGTGTTGGTTTTTGCCATGAACTTGGCAGATGTTTAAAGCCATCTAATTTTTTCATTTTTTTTTCATTTAGCCTTTATTTATCCAGGTTAGTCTCATTGAGCCACGAGAACTTATTTTCAAGAGAGACCTGTTTAGGGAGCACATGGTGGGGGTTAAGGGCCTTGCTCATGGGCCCAGAGTGGGGCGAATGAGGGTGGGGGCAAGTGTGGGTGTTTCACCTACCCCACCCACAATTTTTGATGTTGTCGGGGCCGGGGCGTGAACCGGCGATCTTCGGATCACAAGCCCACCTCTCTAACCTCTGCGCCACCACTCCCCATCACTTTAATCACTTTAATATCCACTTTAAAGCTAGGAATAAAAAAAAAAAGTTTTGTGTTAGCAGGATTTAATTCTAACATTGAAACTTATCCAACATTAATACAACTTACCGCATGTTGTCTTTTTGGACATGCATGTATTTATACAAATTGTACTTGCCTTTAGAGAGGAGATTATTACAGCCTCATATAAAATCAATAATGATATCGGAACTGGATCGGTATCGGCTGATATCCAGATTTAGGTATCGGGATCAGATTGGAAGTTACAAAATGTGGATCGGTGCATCCCTACTTTTTCTATCTCAGCCCATAAAATGATTGATGTAGCTTAAAGAAATACAACTAATAACTCTGTAAAACACGGGCATGACGTTGATGTAAACAGTTTTCCTTTGAATACCAGTCATTTTATACAAGTTTTATATCTGGGGTTATAGTGAAGGGAAGTCGAGATTATCTTTGTATGTTTCCTTACAATGAGGAAATCAGTTCTCTGCATTTAACCTGGGATTCACCCAGGTGGAGCAGTGGGCAGCTGTTGCCCCTCAGCACGGTACGGTTCCCAGGCTTTTTCCACTAGCAATTTTTCGTGGAACCGGACACTTTTTCGGGATCCATTTCTCCGGGGTTCCATTTGCCGAACCAGCACCAAAACGTGACGTCAGAACACCGTCGGTCACTTATTGGTCAGGGGGCGGAGTCAATGGTTCTTTGAGAAACCATCACAACAACCCGATCCACCATTTGCAATTACTCTAACTCGGAGCAGCGGCTGAATCCATTTTAAAGATTTTAACAACTATAATGACAACACAGTGGTCTAATGCTGAAGTGCAGGTGTTTTTTTGTGTTTGCTGACCGACGACAAAATTCAGAGCGAGCTAGACACCGCGGAGGATCATACGAGCTGCCGACCCGTTAAAGGCCGGACTCCGAGCCCCGGCAGAGGGGCGGACCGGGACGGGTTTGGGACGGAGGGTGGAAACAATTTTTAAAAACATTTTATGTATAAGAAAATAATGGGGGGGGTTATCAGTCAAGATTAAAAATAAATAAACGATGTCGGCTTTATCATGAAATTCTGTTTTCACTTTGACTTTATTAAATAATCTGTTAAAGTTAACTCCGCTGAAAAATCATAAAGGCACAAAAATTATTGGATCTCAGGAATATTTCCCTCAAACATGTTTAAAGAAGAGATAAGACCTTTAGTTCAACTTTATTCTAACTCGCAGATGAACAAATCTCAAAACAAGAATTAAACTTTAAATCAAAGCAAAATAAAAATCTGCATTCAAGAAAAAAACCATCTCAGTGTTTCCCCTAGTTAGCTTGCCATGGCAGGCTGCTCATCTCATCCATGATTTTTGCTGGTGGGGGGGGGGACTTGTCTGAGCGCAGCTTGTGCTAACAGTTTTTGAGCGGGGGCGTTCAACATGAGGGAAGAGGCAACGTGAGTGCTGCCTTTGGCTTTTTAGCCAGAGAGCCTGTATTTTGTGCCGCTACCTTAGTGATATGTCGGTGCCGGGTGGGGGTGGAAGGGGCAGGTTCAGTTTGGTAGGCGGGGCGCAATGGAGCACTACCGCCACCAACTGGTAAGGCATGTTGGATTCTGGATACGCCCACTAGAAGCGGTACTGAAGTTTATATGGAAAAGCAACATGTACCGAGCTGAGCCGAACTGTTCCGAGCTGTCCCTATGGAAAAGGGGCATAAGTGAGCGCCCGTGGAGCACTTGAGGATTAGGTGTCTCGCTCAGACACGACGTGTGGGAATGGCTGGAAGTCGAACCCTTCAGGTCCCAAGTCGGCTGCCCTTCCTCTCCCCCAGGTATATTCAACAGAACTGCTCAGGGGGCCACAGTTTTTGAAAGCCATCAGCTCAGGGGCCGGACATCAAGAGATTTAAAATCATTATGTAAATAAACCAAAGTTTACCATGATCTTTTACCTTTTTAATTTCTTTATTTTTATTGCATTGAATCATAAATGCAATAAACAGAACCCAAACCCAGAACCAAAAAAATATAATTTTTCATTTTTTATTATGATGTGTGCTGAATTGAAGTCTCCGGCCCGCAGGCCACCAGTTGAACAGCCCTGCTCTGCCCCATCTCAGCCCCCGAGGTATGGGATACAGGAAACCCGGCTTGGTGTTTCATGACCCACATTGAGGCCCTGAACAAGACTGACCCACTGCCCTTGGACGTCCCTGTTTGTGTGTCTACATATTCACTGCTGCTTCTCATACAGTAAATGATATTTAACACCATAACTCAGGTTTAGTTAGCTTTTTGTTTTTTAGAACTTTGCACAGCAGCTCATTTAAATAAAACTTTAGTTTGGTAGGAAATTAAACTCCCGATTATTCAGCAGCTGTGGCCGCTGACCCACATGAAGTCTACTGTTGGGCCTGTATTGCCATACACACCCCTAAGCACCGTTAAGCCAATTTCTCCCAACCTAAACAGAATTTAAACCTGCGAGCAGCTAGTTAAAACTTGCTTTTCAGCAGCGTGGGAGTGTCGCTGGAATTTGGGCTCAAACTGGTACAAAGAGCTGCTTAACTGTAAAACATCGCGTTTTTAAAGTTGCACCAGCGTCAGAAAATATCCAGCGTTTAAACGGCACAAATCTCAACGGTGGCTCCTGTAAATCTTTATTTTATTTTATTTTGTGGATCAAGTGAAGCTGTGTTTTATCAGCTGTATATCAAGTGCAGTCGTTCATCCAGCAGGTTACAAACTGGTTCTCAGCTCCCGGCCCTGCGAGGCATTGTTAACGCGCTCGTCTTCCAGGAAGTAAGGTGTGTTTTTGTTACACCGTCATGCCACGTTCTCACAGCCAGTCGCTGCACATAATGTGATGGCTTCTCCAGGCGGCAGCAGCTCGGTCGCTTTACGTCAGACGGGCTGACAGCAGTCTGCAAAATAAACCTTTTGCTCGTTAGCCTCTTGCTTACATCTAATCCTGTTAGCCGTGTCCGATGAAGACGTGGTTTCCCGTATCTCAGAGGGTTGATTTCCAGCCAACAGCTGTTGCAGCTTATCCTGCAGGGCCTTTTTTCCTCTAGTCGGTGTTTCTAGTAAACGTGACATCCATAATGACCTTTACTGAGCTGAGGGTGCTACCAGCTTCAGAAATATTTGCGTTAATGTTGTTTAGCACAAACCTGTGGAGTCAAATGGAGACATGAAATCAGGCGTGTTGCACGGAGCACGGGATGTTCTGTGTAAAGAAACGAGTGGGCACAGTTTCTGGTTTCTGAGGCAACAAAAATGCTCATCAGGAAATCTGAGCTCTTACGTAATTGCTCATGGATGGCACAAAAAAAAAAAGTCTGCATTTGTGTAATCTGAGTTTGCAGGTTTTTATGGTTTAAACTCTGATCCAGACTACATGATCTTTACGGTTCTGGTCCGTTAAATGTCTGTTTGCGTTCTGAGTCGGGGTAATTGGGACGGCAGCGTTCCTTTCATGCTTCTGGTTCAGCATCACTCTGCAGTTTGAGTCACTTAGCCGTGTTTTTCCTCCTTTCCTCCACATGCACACATGTTTGAGCGCCTGTGAAGGTTGTTGTCCTGCTCCTCACATCTGGATGTGTTTAGCTCGACCCGAGTTCCCCCCTGCACAAACCCACAGGCGTTACATAACCCCTTCTCTTTTATGTAATGACTGCTGCAGCTCTCCGGCTGAATTTGCCCTCCCAGGTTTTTTTTCCCCCGACCCACACCCTGTCCTGTCGGCCCGCCTCGTCCAGAAACCCGGTTCTTCAGAACTGTTTAAAGCAGAGGTCCAGTTTGGTTCCAGCCAGACATCCTGACACGTCAGACTTCCCTTGGAAAGTCAACAGTTTTCAGCTGTTCGGTTTAAAACTCTGAGCTCCAGAGAACAAAGAAATGAAGCCGATTCTTTTTGTTCCTGTTGGAACGTAAATGTTGAGACGTGTTGCAGAATTCACAGGTTTTGATTGTTTCATTTACTTTGAACAACGTGAAGCTTAAGGTGTAAAGGATTCAAGTTTTTGTTGTGATTTTTCCTGTTTTTATCTCCACACGGACAGATTTTTGTTAATAGAGGAAAATATAAACCTGATTATTACGAATCGGAAATAGAAAATCTGCTGAGACTGAACCTCATCTAGAGTTTGAGGGGTTTTATTGTTGTTGTTTTTTTATCGCTGAAGCAGACAAAAAAAGTTAATGTGAACATGCGTTTGTGTGTGTCTGTTAGCAAAAAAATACCTCTCGAACAACTGAACCAAGTTTTAATAAAACCATCAGAAAGTAATCACTAGGTTAAGATGGCTGCCCTGTATGGGTGCAAGAAGGGGAATAAGAAATGCCCTCCGTCCGTCTCAAGCACATCGTAACTTGGACAGAAATAAAAGTGAGGGGCCAACTTCCATTTTGGTGTGTGGCTGCAGCTAGGCTTAAGAAAGGTCACTGTTGAAAATTGGGTTGCCACGTCGAAATCCAAGATGGACGCTGCTGTTATATACGTATGTAATCCAGCCATCCCAATTATTTGAGGGAACAACGCTCTTTAGTTTTTATATAAAATATATAGGGCAGCACGGTGGCGCGGTTGGTAGAGCTGCTGCCTTTCAGCGAGCAGGTTGCCCCGACTCAAATCCCGACTGGTGCATGTTCTCTCCGTGCATGCGTGGGTTTTCTCCAGGTACTCCAGTTTCCTCCCACAGACCAAAAACATGCATGTTAGACTGACTGGTGACTCTAAATTGTGCCTAGGTGAGAGAGTGAATGATCGTTTGTCTCTGTGTCCCTGTGATGGACTGGAGACCTGTCCAGGTGTCCCCTGCTTCTCACACAGTGACGGCTGGACACCAGTGACCCCTGCGACCTGAAAAGGAAGAAGCGGGTAAAGATAATGGATGGTAGGAATGTGTGATATGGTATAAAATTCATATCACGATATGTATTGTGAAGGGTGGCGATAACGATATATATCGCGATATGTTTTTGGTATAAAACTTGCTAAAAAAAAAAGCAGAGGGTGTCCTTTTGCCATCATATATTTTGAATTAAGAAAATTCCACTACTAGGTCCAGAGAGTTTTTAAATAATAAATCAAGTATTAGGCTTCTTTCTTGTAGTGCAAAACTGTGCAAAATATATCAAATGTAGTTTTAGCCGTATGTTTTAAACAAAATAATATGTTGTTTACTCTTAACAGTTTCCAGTCTTAATAAATGAAGAGCAGCAGAGCAGCAACTGAAACACTTCACCCTCCAAACCTCTAGGGGGCGACTCCTTCCACTTCAATGGAGAGCTGACACAAAATGAGTCTGTGGCTCTGACCAGAGGGTCTCACAGTAAAATCACACAACGCAGCGTTCGTTTCACAGATCAGAGAGCAGGTTTCTCTAAAGTTGACCAACGCTGACTTTAACTTTCGATGGGGAAAAAAACTTTCCACGAAACACGGCGTTTTGCGCATGCGTCCAAATACGACAACACTACGGCAAGCCGGCCGTAGTTAGCTTGTAGCTTCGCTACTTAGCCCTCGAAGAAAAGACTTTAACGCCACTTGCGCACAGTTTTCAGCTCAAAAAAAGCAACGATTAAACTGACAGCTCTGATTTTACATCAGACACAGCGTTACTGCGGTTAGCCGGTAGAAAACAGATCTCTAGCGTAGGCTAAATTTCTATTGTTTCCACCGTATGCCGTTTATATCGCGCATTCCTAATGGATGGACAGATAAAGTAAAGCTTCCTCATGTGATTGGGGTGGCCAAAGATGAATCTATGGGGGCTAAGGCCACCCTATGCCACCCCGTGGCTCCTCCATTGCGCCTGTTTGTGGATAAAGTTGTTCCCTTCCACTCTCCAGGATCTGTCACTTTGTTCTGCTCCAGTCAAAACATAAAATCTCTGTTCTCTGCAGTGCAACTCCTCCCCACTTGAACATGCTGCACCAAAAACATTTAGGTTTACTTTCATTCCCTGTTCAGTTCCAGTCCCCAACGTGCAGACACGTGTTGTTCTCAACCGTTGGATGTGTTATTAAATATCAGCAGCTACATGAAGGTGTTTAATGTCACCAGCTGGCTTTTATAGATTCTTCTTCAGCCGCTGAACCTCAACGTGATCAGAGGTCATAACGGTCGGCTTCGGTTGTTCTCTGGTACAAAGAGACAAACGTCTCAGAACTGTCTCGTCCACCAGAGGGTTAGAAATGTCTTTCCAGGGACTGTCAGTGTGACGGTCCCTGGTGGCTTTCTGGATGTGGAAAAACAAACTGGTTCTGGAGAACTAGCTCTGGTACCTGGTCCAGCATTCTGACACTACTCCAGTATGCAGCTGTCCAAATCCCAGCTTACCTCAACGGCCCAGTAACTTTATTCTAACTTATGTAACTTTTTTGCAGTGCTACCTTCCTGCAGCCTTGAACTCCTGTTTCAGGCTTTAAAGAGTTTGTTTTAATGAAAAGGGAGAGCCGTCTCTCCGAAACCTGGCAGAATACGGACATTTTAATGAAACGGTTCTTGTTGGATGAAGGCAGAGCCGAAGGCAGAGCCGAAGGCAGAGCCGAAGGCAGAGCCGAAGGCGAAGCCTACGTGAGTCACCTTCACTGTTCGGGTCTCTGGATGTGTTTGTGTCGGTTTGTGGTTCAGTCCCAATTGCTGGATGCAGCGTTTGTCTCGTTGGTTCTGCCGGACAGAAGCGACGGCAGCCACTTTTCCTGAACTTAATGCAGCGAGCGAGCTGAACTTATTGCGACTGCGCTGCTGCAGCTCGAGCCTTCAAGGAAGAGAAGTGAAAGGAGCTGAAGGGCTCTCATACCCAAAATCAGCTCTTGTTGATGAAGCTGCTTGATGAAAATTGCGTCTTTTTGTTCTCAGAGTAGCTCCGCCCCTTTTTGACACAAGGTCTGGGACAAACTTTTTCTCACAGGCCACGTATTGTGCGAGTGGTCAGAAGTTTGTGTGCGTGTGCTCGGACTTTCAGCTGCATGACCCTTCAAACACTAAATTAGTCAAATGGCCAAAAATTCCTGGATGGAGATCGTGCACAATGTGTGCACGGAGGAGGCTGCTGAAAAGTGTGGCGCTCTCTTCATGATAGATTTGTGGCTGAATGGCAGCTGCAGGGGGAGGAGCTTCCCAGGAGCTCGGCGCTTGTGTCTCGTGGACGATGAAAGGTGTGTCTGAAAACCCAACCTGCGACTGCGAGTCGACTGTTGGGCTTCGGATGGAGCTTTAGTCTTCTTCGAGGAGGCATTAGTAGTCAGAACCTCCTGATCTGAAAACAGCTGGATGGTGGTCGTGTTAAACTGGTGCAGATGTATTGTATGCATATTTTATGACGGTCTATTGTCGCAGTTTTCCACTGTTGTCATCACTCTTTAAGAAATCAGGTCTCTCTTGTAAATGAGTCCTCGAGGCTCAATGGGATTAACCTGTTTAAATAAAGGTTGAATGAAAAAAGTTGGGTCCAATACCCAGTTACATATAATTTACCTGTTTTTTTGTGTTTTTATGCTGGAGCTGATCAACAGGACGCACAAACATTGTGTCAGATTCAACTTAAAACAGCTGCAAGTTTTCTCCCATTTACAGGAAGAGAATTCTCTTTGGCTGAGCTTTTATTTTATTTTATTTATTTTTTTACTACCTGTCCAGTTCTTTGTAAAAATATTTACAGTCTGAGCGCAAAAACACAATGAAGCCAAAACACATAACGTTTCAAAACAAATATAAACAATAAAATATCCTGATGCATGTTCAGTAATCCAGGTAGAAAAATCTAAAACATTTAAGTCTGGTCCTCTGGGCAGGTTCAAAAAACAAAAAACCAGAAACGTTTCGTCTTTCATCCAAAAGACTTCTTCAGTCTGAGGAGCTGTATTCAGCTCAGTCTTATAAATATCACCTCCTCATGGTGGATCGACCAGTTTGTTGTTGTCCATTGTGAGGACCATGAGCCTGTCATTGGATCGTTAGCACCCTGTAAATAGCAAGGGTGCTAACGATCCATTGATAGGCTCATGGTCGTCCTTGATCATGTGAACAACTAGTTCTGGATGTCAACAACAAACTAGTTGATCCACCATGAGAAGGTGCTATTTATAAGACTGAGCTGAATACAGCTTCTCAGACTGAAGAAGTCTTTTGGATGAAAGACGAAACGTTTCCAGTTTTTAATTTTTTGAACCCGTCCAGAGAACCAGACTTAACTTTTTGTTTTTTTGATAAACAATAAAACGGATTAAAAGTAATAATTTTTCTTTTTAGGAGTCGAGAAGAAACACCTCGACCTTTTTGACCTTTTGTCCTTATATCAGACATTTAAAATAATCTGATCTAATTCAGTACAAAAGTGTTAAAAATATATTTCAATTATAATTTAATTGTAGACGGCAACAATTAACAACAACAAAAAGTTATCTTCAGCTCATATAAGTCAGGTCGTTCATAAAGCGCCATAAATAAAGTCCCAGCATTCCTTGTTTGTAGCTCTGGGTGCCTGTTGGGGCTGACTCTCAGCAACCACCACACACCGTTTTAACTCCGTGTAAACATTTGTTGCCATTTGAGTGTTGACTGTCGATCAGCTGTGGCGGTCATCTTAAATTGAAACGTTTCAGTTGTAGAGGTTCATCCAGACATCCGGGTCCAAAGATCTCACACAATCAAAGATTATAATTATGAACAAAGTAAAGATAAATCTTTAACAGAGTTTACTTTCCACACCGTCTCGCCTTTAGTGCCGGTTTTAAACGGCGTGTTAACAGATCGACCTCTTTGCTTCAGGGAAAAACGCTGTTCGACTGTTCTGGTTCCGTTCATCAGTTGTTTTTTAATCCATTAAAATGTTGTTGGTGTCAGATGGTGCATTTATGTGGATTTGAACGCTGGTGACCTTCTGCAGGACGGCGATCTGTTCTCGGTCACCGGTCCAGGCTGATTAAACCAAGTTCAGGTAGATTTACAGTCTTTGGTTACGACGTCTCCAGTCTGGTGTTTATGAGACGGGATCGTTCCTGCAGGAGCTTCAGCTCCATGTCCTGTTTTTACTTCACACCCCGTTTGAAACTGCAAATAAATTTCAGCGTTCCTGTGAACACAAGTGTCTTAATTATGGCTCGAATCGACTGCAGCCTCTTCTCGTGTCCCGTCGTCTTCAGTCGGTCACAGTTTGGTTTCGAAGGTCTCCACAGCTCTCACTTTGACTCAGGAAATCTAAATCCACTCGGCTTCCAGGCGCCTCCGTTTTCAGAGTAAATCCAACTTTACGACTCGAGAACCTTCAAGTGTTTCAAGACGTTTTGGGAACTCCCTCAGGAAGAACGTGTTTCACCGATGGTCACAGTTCAGAGAGGCTCGAGCTCAGTGCTGAAAGAGTTTACTAATAAAAGGCTTAAAATGTTGGTAATCTTTGTCGTGTGACGGTAATATTGATTTTATGCATCTTCTGAAGGAGAAACTGTAGAAATCACGTTTCTGTGAGAAGATGAAGATCTGGACCAGTTTTCAGGGTCAGGTTGTCCATTTCACTTGGTGTGTTTGGGAGCGGGGGGAGTATGATGGTTGGGGCCATAATGAACTTCATGTTTCTGTTTTATTAAACTCAAGTTATAACTTTGTGTTCGAGAGCCCCTTTTGTCCTCGGATCACTGATTAAAACCACCGCCTGCGTGATTTTCTTTGTTTTGTCGTCAAGTCCAGAAAACTTCTGATTCTTATTACTTTTATTTCTCCGTCGTAATGATAAATACTGTTAATTAACCATTTGTTACGGTGTTAAAGGGATACTTCAGATCATTTCAAGTGGAGTTCTGAAGAATTAACGTTTGAGCTGGACAAAGGCCGGAGTAGATTGCTGCTGTTTGTTTCATCCAGATACTGTTTAATGAACCTTAACCCTGTTCCACACTACTGTTGTTATGACAGGATTGTTATAGTCCTCCAGGAAGTACCCAAGGCCGCACAGGAAGTGCTACAGCAAGCTTCCTCTTCAGCTACTTTGTTAAAATTAAAACACAACAGACTTCTGTTGATAATTAACAGTTGGTTTGTGAAGGTTTTCATGAAATGATGTTTGAGATCGGCAGTGATCCTCTTTGGTCGTGACTGCCTTGAATAGGGCTGAACGATTAAGAAGATATTCGAAATGTGTTGTTTTTTTTTACCTCAATATTGCAATTTAAAATGTGATTATTTTTCAAAGCCTACTTCTCATGTATTTTTCAACAAACACAATCAATCAATCATCTGTTTCAGTTGCAAAAAAACTCCAGTTTTCAGCTTCTTTGCAACTTTGTTTCTGCAACTTTTGTGTATCTCCGGGACAGCAACTTGACTAAAATGTGTGCACGAGGGTATTCTGTACCGCTTAAACCCAGGCCTGGTCACTAAATTAATGGGCAGCACGTCCTTCACTATGAATTTGTTCATACGGAGTAACACCTTGGAACAGTTCGGTCAGTGATCCCGTCGGCTCATACTTTGCTTACTTTTAGTTGAAGCGCCGCTCGTGGCGTTCCAGCCGCGCAACTATCGTAAAAGTCTTTGTGGTGTTTTTGAAGTGTTGGTAAAGATTTGTGGTGTTAGTCGAGAGGTAGCAGCACGGCGGGTTCTGCACATGTTGTTGCGCAGCGTCGTCGTTTTTACAGACAAAATAATTCCAAACAACGGACGTGCTGCTCCTCTTTGGTACCAAACTGTCAGATGTGTCGGCTTCTGTCGAGCCTGACGCCATCGTGCGTCCGGTTACAGCGCAGTGTTGACTTCTCCCCGCTCCGCTCACTCCCGTGTCACGTGACCAGATCACGTGACCAGATCACGTGACCAGATCACGTGACCAGCCAAATTGCAGCCTTTGCGATTAGAAAATCTCGTTTTATCATATTGCGATATCGCAAACGCAATTAAAGTGGAGGCCATAGAAAAATTACCATAAATTGACTTGTCCCCACACCCCTGCAGTAAAATAACATCACCTGGTTCATTTGACCAGAAACATTTATTAATATTTCTGTATTTGATGCGTCAACATTAAATTAAAACATCTGGTCAGTTTTGGAGACGTTAAGTTAAAATGATTCATAAGATCAAACGGAACATCTTTTTAAATTATTTTTTACCAAACAGCCCCAGCTCATCCTTTTCCATCATTTGGGGATCTTAGTTGAACCCTGTGGCTCACAGACGGCGGGCGATATGCATTCAGTCAGAGGAGTCTGGTCCAAGTTGCTGTGGTCGGTATCCAGCCAGACTTTAAACTCAGATTTCTGCGTTTTGTTTATCGTGTGATGATAACCTCGGTCTGCTCCAGCTCTGGCAGTGTGTGTTCACCTGTAATCTGATAGATTACACCTGGTTGGTTCTGACCCGGGTGTCCGCCCGCCTCTCTGAGGATCAAGCCTCTAGTTCAGTTGGAGCCTCGCCCGACGCGGCTCTGATCGACGCACCAGGGGTGTGCTTCAGGAGTGTCGCAGTGTTTGTCAGCGATTGGTCTGTGAGGAGCGCGCGGCTGTTTATCTCGGCAGAACAGGACTGGGTCTGTGAACGAGCGAAAGGAAGTGGCGCTCGCAGGAAACGCTGCAGCTGTTTGTGTCCTTGATGCTGCTGCAGAGCTCCTCAGACAAGGAAACGTGGCAGCTGAGTCGAAGACGGACTGGAGCGGCGTGTGATGGTCCTGGTTGGCCTGAAACGTCTCCCTGCTCTCAGCTTCACGGACAAACAGAGCTCTGGGGGAGGATGGGGGGTCCTGGTGTCTGCTGCACTGTTTGCTGACCCAGCCCCACCTCCTCCGGCGCTCCTCGGCCTGTAGGAGGCCGTCTGTTCCCCTGCAGACTGTCCCTGTTTCGCTCCCCCCTCCTCCTGCTGCTCTGGTGGGGCGTGGGGGTGAAGAGAGCAGCAGTGGACGGTCTATCTTTATCTACAATCTGAGTCGTTATTCTCATTGTTCAGTCTCCGTTTGGACACACGGCGCCCCCGCTGGTCGCTGCCTCTCGGTGCAGCAGCAGACATTTTCCTCTCTTCTGCCTTTGAAATGGCCATTCTGTGTCGGACCCGTAAGATGGAGAACCTGGCTCTGACCGCAGACTCTGTCCTGGCTCACTCCTCACCTGTCCAGGTGTGGGTCTGCAGCTGTGAGACCCTGCAGCTGCAGACCCCGTGGTGCTGATTCACTGACCTCTGCAGTCCGACAGGAGAAACGCTTTAATGAGACCCGATCCAAACCCTGAAGTCTGAGGACGAGTCTGTGATGGAGTCGAACCCCAATCAGTCTGCTCCTCAGATTAATAATGTGAAATTATTATTTTTACATGAATGTTTCTGTTCAATTATTATTTTTATAGGAATGTTTCTGTGAAATTATTATTTTTTTTATGAATGTTTCTGTTCAATTATTATTTTTATATGAATGTTTCTGTT
>NC_056514.1:39357014-39367136 GCF_014905685.2 Nematolebias whitei | reverse complement strand
TATGAATGTTTCTGTTAAATTATTATTTTTATATGAATGTTTCTGTTCAGTTATTATTTTTATAAGAATGTTTCTGTTCAATTATTATTTTATATGAATGTTTCTGTTCAGTCCCTGAGACGACTTCTGTTGTGACTTGGAGCTAAATAAATAAACTATTTGAAAAAACAAAACACGGGGAGAATAATTTTGGTGGCGGCGGTGGCTGAGTGGTTAGAGAAGTTGTCCTCCAATGCAAGAGCTGGGGGTTTGATTCCACCAGCAGTCGCATGCTGAAGTGTCCTTGGGCAAGACACTGAACCCCTCGTTGCCTCTGATGTGTCCATCATGTATGAATGTGATCTAAATGTCAGCACCGACATAAGCCCGTGATATATATATATTATGTATTTATCTTATTTATTTATTTATTCAACAAGCATGTGTGTTTTTTTGATTCTGTTAATTTTCTCAAAACTGTAATTTTTGGAAGTTGAAATAAAAAAAATTGTCTTGAATGAAAAATCCCCGATGTTTGAAAGTATAAAAATTGGAACTATTAAAGCGCAGGTCTTAAGTATTTGTTACACACATTTTGAGAGCCCCTGCTGTAAAGCACTGATTGTTGTTTGTACACATCTAGTAGAGTTCTGTACGAATGGCTCAGATCGTGTTGTAAAGCACTTTGACTGTCTTCTTAAGACGCTGGATAAGTACAGTCCATTTACCGTTTTTATGTTTGTCTTAAACATTTTCATCAGTTCGAACTGAACCTTTTTGTTTTCTCCACAGATGGAAACGAGCGGAGAGTCGCTACACGGTGGAGAGAGCCGCCATCATCAGCCACTGGAACTGGCTCCAGGCCCACATCTCGGACCTGGAGTACCGCATCCGGCAGCAGACGGACATCTACAGACAGATCCGCGCCGGCAAGGTGGGTCAGGTTGAAACCGTCTGAACGACGGAGACCGCCGACACAAATATCTGCACCCACACGTTTGCACTTAAAAGCAGCCGCTGACGTAAACTAATAAATTCAAAATACCGTAATTTCCAGACTCATGACTCAATGAGACCACCTGTATAATTTTATTTTTTTAATCTGACCAATGAAACTGTTTCGGTGACAGCGTGGGGCGCCCTGCTTGTGTAATGGTAAGGAAAACTGGGAAGCACTTTTACATTTATTTTTATTTAGTGGGCGGGGCTTGTATTCAGGTGCGCTCGATAGTCTGGAAATGGTTCTGTTGGATCGAACTGTGAGGAAGTCATTGGTCTTGTTTTTGAGAGGACAGTAACCAGAAAACTTTAGTGTTTTTTATTGACCCAACATCAAGTTCTGAGTTTGATTGATCTTAAAAACGTATAAATCAAAGTGCAGTTGATTGTTCGCAGGCGGAAAATTATGGATTTTACTGAAAATGCATAAAGAAAACTTTGGAAACGTTTCAGAAGAAATAAAAACGAAAAAAGGTTAACTCGTGTCGTCTGGACCATTTTCTTTAAGGGAGAAACGTTTCGTCTTCCATCCAGAGGACTTCATCAGCATGTGGCCTCCCAAACCAACCTCCTGTTGCAATCTCAGAAGCTTTTAACACACGCTAAAGAGCCCAACCGTCCAAAACATTCAATCATTGGTAAGCTCAGTCAATGATTGGGCTTATTCTGAACATTTTGGCCTTTGTGTCCTCCGACACTTTGTGATCAGCAAGTCGGCCGTCTGGCCTAAAACGTTTATGATGATTGATTGATTGTTCCTTTAGCATGTGTTAAAAGCTTCTGCGATTCCAACAGGTTGGCTTGAAACACTGCAGTGAAGGCAGATCTGGTTGGCAGGCCACAGACTGATGAAGTCCTCTGGATGGAAGACGAAACATTTCTCCCTTAAAGCAACTGGTCCAGTCGACATGATTCAACTTTTTTGTTATTGACTTGGATGATTGAGCCTACAAACCTTTTATCCACTGCTGCTGTTTCACTCTGTGCAAATTATTAAAATCAACTTAATCCGTTGGATTACGTCTCGTTTAGTTTCCTGTTTCACTTCAGACTTTATCAAAATAATCTGGATTTAAAATGTGTAAATCTGTAGAAACTTGTTTTAACAGGCTCAGAAAATGTAGATCTTTTTTTAAAGTTAACGTTTCACTGTTTTTATGTACCGTATTTTCCACCGTACACGTCACGTCGCCCTGCAAGTCGCATCCGTCCAAACATGTCTCATAAAGTGGAAACAAACAAACACGTCGCTTCACCGTATACGACACGTCTATTACATGTCACCGCTGACGACACAAAACGTGGGCCGGTGTTGTGCCAAACATCGATTGGCTGCCTGCGGGAGCGTGCACGGGAGGACTTTAACAAGATTAACACTTAAAAACAATTGTTTGTTTACTCAACTTTACAGTAAATTGTGTCTCAGTTGAACTTTTCCTTAATAACTGAAGTTCAACGGTCAAATCAGCTGCTTGTCTCCGGGGCGGTGCAGAGAAACGAGGCTGATCTGACGGTTGATCCAGGTGAGCTGGACGAAGGTGGCAGGCTGTGGCAAGCCGATTGTGTCATTAATAGCCACTTTTTACCTATTACATGACGCAACGGCATGCCTTAATACTCGAGTGCCATCACATACTTGAGTGTTCAATATTTTCAGTCAAAATAAATGAAAACGGTCGTATCTCATCCAAACATCGGTTTATGGGAAAAAATCCATAAATACGTCGCAGGGCATGTAAATTATGAATAAAACTGACTTATAGGCTGAAAATACACTGAGTCCATGATTTGAATTTACCTTAGAGACAGAAACAGGTTTTCTTGAGTCATTCCTGATTATTTGAATATTTTTACTCTTTAAAACCGTTTTCTTCTGAAGCTTCAACAGTTCAATAAACATTTTTAATAAATTTTTAACATGAACATGTTTGAACAACAAAACGTTGTTTTTAGCTCGGTGGCGGTTCTGGACGCCTGCAGTGGACTCGGCAGAACTCGGTTCTGTTTGTTCTGGACGTCGTCCTAAATTACAAACGATTTAAATCAAACCCAGACCCGTTTGATCCGTATCAACAAATTATTAATTTATATTTTAACCTGAGATTCTGAGACTTCTCATCAAGGTTCTGCAGAACAAAAAGGTTTAGTTTATAACAAGATTATAGGAACAAACCGGATCAGAACTCTGAGTCCAGAGACCGGTTCTGAGGTTCTGGGTCGGAGCGGTCCGACCCGCTGCCTTCAGTGTTTTGTTGTGGGTTCTGTTATAGACCAACTGTAACGCAGAGGATCCATTTTCTGGACCAGTTTTATTTGTTTCTGGGTTGTGGGGAGCCGGTGTCTGTCCCCAGGGAGGTGGGGGACACGTGGACAGGTCTCCGGTTCATCACAGGAAGTCAGAATGGACTTTAACAGCTGGTTTGTTGCTCTTCTGTAGCAGCAGCTTGGAGCTACGATCAGCTGTTTCACTTCGAGTAGAACCAAATTAAAAATGTTCTGCTGGACGTGGTTTTTCTCTTTCACGTCACAGAAGCTGGACTCTGTCCAACTCTGTCCAACTCTGTCCAACTCTGTCCTTCACAACGGATCATCAGCATAACGATGCAAGTTTATACCATGCGGTTTAATAACTTTACCTAACGGAAGCATCAATAAAGTAAACGGTACTGGTCCAAGCACGGAACCCTGAGGAACTTCATGAGTAACTTTAATGTATGAAGGTCCTTCAGAGCTCAAGGAGCAGATTTTAAACATCCATCAGCCGAAGGAGCAGATTTTAAGTGTCCCATCAGCCGAAGGAGCAGATTTTAAGTGTCCCATCAGCCGAAGGAGCAGATTTTAAGTGTCCCATCAGCCTTTTGTGTCCCTCAACATGAGATGCGTGTCTTTTTGCTGTTCCCTCGTCAGGAGTCTCCACAGCGAGTCATCCTCCTCCATCCGTCCTCGGTGTCCTCTGTCCTCGCCCCAACTACCCCCATGTCCTGTCCCTCCTCTGTCCACATGTCCAGACCATCTCAGTCTGGTGTCTCTCATCCGTTCAGCCTCTGCTGTTCCTCCTCAACACAAAGTTAACTTTAAATAAAACAAGTTTAAAGTAGTTTCTTCGTGCGTCAGGATCGAGTCTTCACCTCGACCCGTACGAGTCGGGAAGCTAAAAGTGCGTCTTAATTTGTCCTCCTCGACTCGAATCGTCCCGCTGCAGCTCCTCTCAGGTTGTTTTTCGATGAGTCTCCGAGGTGGAGGCGTGACGCTGCTCTGTTCTCTCCGCAGGGCTCGGTGGAGCTGGGCGGCGCCGCCCCCTGCAGCGCCACGCCGACGGGCGGGACGGAAACAAAGACGGAGGCTGCGAACACTCAGGTGAGCTCCGCTCTTCTGTTTCCTCTACATGAAGCTAAAACCTGCTGTTTCCTCTACATGAAGCTAAAACCTGCTCTTTGTTCATCTTTGAGCTTCCAAACCTTTTTCATTAAACCTGTTCGTTCTCTCGAGTCGAGCCGGAGCTGGAAATGAAACGAGCGTCAACAGGAAATGATTTATCCCGGGTCCCTCGGCTGAAGCTGATAAAACCCTCCGACCTTCACACGTTTATTTTAGACGGAGCCGGTGATTCTGTGGATTTGATGAAGTCTTTTTAAACTGCGTGACTCAGAAGAACCGGATCTTTTAGACGACGTCCGTCCGTGCATGTTGTGAGCATAACATGAAAAGTAAGTGAGGTGCCCACTTCCATTTTGGTGTGCGACTGCGTTCAGGTGTAAGAAAGGCTCCTTTGGAAAATTGGGTTGCCGCGTCATAATCCAAGATGGCCGCCACCATCCGTGTGTAAACAGACCCCACTTATCATTTGAGAAAACTTTGCATTCTCGTTTTTAAGTTGCTTAAAAGTTTAGTTTCTTCAAATGATGGGGGGCCGTGGTCACCGTTAGCCACCCCCTGGCTCCTCCACTGCTCCTGGAGGTGGATAAAACTGCTTCCTCCTCCTCCAGGATCCTCGGACTCCTCCCTCTGTTCTCGTCCACAGTGAAACTCGTTGTGAATATTTTCACCAGAAACGTTTAGGTTGACCTCGTTCTGTTCGGCTGCTTTCACCGGACAACCACCAACACTCAGGTTCGATCTGCCGTCGGCTCCTTGTGCTTTTGTTACGGACGTTTTTGTTTCATCGCTCAAAAGACGAAGACTGAAATCAGTTTGAAGCCACCGAGCTGGTCTTTAATCTTTGAGAAAGCGTCACACATCGGAGCCGGTTCTGGTGGGAGAACCCGGCTCGAACAAATCTGATCTGAATAATTCAGGACCCGCGGGTCAGGACGATTCTGTTCATCTGTGGTTTCCTTAAATGTCCCGCTCCGGTTGACGGATCGGTCTCGTCTGTCCCCGCAGGACGACGGCGCAGAACGGCTGGAGAACCCGAGCCTCGCCCACATCAGCAGCACCGAGCCGGGCCCGTGGAAAGGTCCGACCGGGCAGCCGGTGAACGGCGTCCTCAGCAGGTACGGCGAGCAGGTTAACGTGAACGCAAGTTCTAACACCACACGAGAGTTCGAGCTCGATTATAATATTTAAAATGTTATGCTGACGCAACATCCGAGAGGATTTCTGTTTGATGGAACCTCAGGAGAGAAAACACGTTTACAGTCGTGTTGCTGAACATTTGTAAAAAGAGTCTGCTTCTCTTAAAGACTCCGTTTGTCCCACTCGAGCTGCCGTAGCTAATTGTTCACAGTTTGATAACGCGGATGCTAACCGGGTTAGCCTTTCTATGGGGCTCTCAGTGTTAAGTTAGCATCAGTGCTAGCTGTTGTTCAGCAGCCTGTGCTTCTTCAGGTTTTAGTGTTCACTCTTTGTTAGACATAAAAATACACGACGGGTTTCAGTGTTTTAGGTAAACATGAGCTCATCGGCTGTTTGTTCACAAACCTGATGATTGTTTTATAATCGCATCGCAGCTCTTTGAACCGTGAAGAGTCCTACGTCTGGTTTACAGCCGAACGTTCAGTTGGATCTGAGCAAAAAAACAAGTCAGACTGAAACCTCAAGAGGTGACGCCCCGAACAATCAAAGGACGCTAACATTAGCTAAATACAGGCTAACGTTGGTTTCCATTCAGCTAACGTTAGCCTCTGTTCGGCTAACATTAATGTCCATTCAGCTGAAGCAAAACAAGTTTTTAAAGGTTTTGCAGCTGATTCAAAGTTCAGCCCCGAAAAGAAACTAACGCCTCGCCTGTTTTAGCCAAAGCTTGTTGACTCCATGTTGGAGCAGCTGAAAGCTAACCCGCTAAATCAGAATCTTTCTTCACAAAACAGTTGATAAAAGGCCGATCATCTTCATCAGCGATGAGTTTTATTTTATATTTACTGTAAGTTTATACAAGAAAAACATTTAAAAAAAGAAAAATGTTTATTTTTTTACTTTGACAGGAAACAAACTTTATTTTATAAACACTGAGATATGTATATATTATATATAAATGTATGAAAGTTTTAAAAGCTAATGTTCATGCAGTTTTTAAATAATTCACGTTTAAAATGTAGAAACTTTATGAATCGACACAATAAAACTTTTTGGTCGAACTAAAACACGACGCTCAGAAAAATAAAAATATAATTTAGAAAGAATTCAAACAGATTTTAGTCGTTAAAACATCAACGATTTTAATTTGTTTCTGTCTGGAGCGGACGTGTCGGACATCTTGTTGTTGTTGTTGTTGTTGTCAGGATGGCGGACGGCGCCGACCCGAAGCTCCAGGCCCTCGACGGCACGTGCGTGGCGGCTCGCACGCGGCCGCTGCTCGGCTGCCGGCGGCGGCGGCTCGTTCAGCCCAACACGGTGACCAACCTCAACGGGAAGGTGAGCCTCCATCTTTGTTTCAGAACTTCCAGGCTGTTGGACCCGTGTTTGTTTGGGTTCTGCAGCCGTGAATGGACCATTGTTCTGACCCTTCCTGAGAGCGGAGCGGTAAAGATGGCCGCCCTGCGCGTCGTTTGAGGAACCTGAATCTGATGAAACGTCTGTAAACAGTCGGACGGTGTTTATTGATCAGAACCTCTGGCTGTCCCTCAGGCCTCGAGGAGCAGCTGTGTCCCGTGCGCCTGCAGGGTGAACCCCGGCTGCGTGACCTGCGGTGGCTGGCCCACCCCCAGAGAGGAGCCCCAGTACGAGCTGCCCACCCTGGAGCGCCTGTCAAGGCTGGATCTTGGCGTCCACCCCATCCTGTCCTTCTCTGACGGTCAGTTTACGCTGTCACTTCCTGTTTGACCCCCGAGGGCTCTAAAGCAGCAGGAAGTTCCTTTTTACTGTTTCCATGGAGTCCGAGCAGGTGCGAGTGTTTCATGATGACCTGGTTCCAGCGTGTTTAACGTCCTCCTCCTCCCGCAGACGTGTCGGTCGGCCTGCGTCTGCAGCAGGTCATGAAGAGTCAGTGGCAGACGAAGTCGCTGGAGAGGAGCAAACCGCTGAAGAAGCTCTCGCTCAAAAACAAGCTGTCCTCGTCCAAAGAGAAGCACAAGTTCACCAACTCGCTCATGGCTGTCAGTAAGTCCACAACAAACCCCCAAACCCGCTCCATCGTCCGGACTGGGCCGCCTTTCTGTGGCGACGGCTTTATAGATTCAAGATGGCCGCCACAGCTGAGCAGCCGTAGGAAACACAAAACTTGAAGGTGGTAGTAGCTGAGAGTCTAAAACTGATCAAAGGCGGCTAATTTAATTTTAGAGGAGTTGGGTTCCAGCTGTTTTCCCACGATGCACTTCTTCACAGCAGCTCCAGGCCTCGGGTCGGGTTCTGATGGTTCTGTTGTTGCAGGACTCAGTCACTATAAGAACCGTGTGGAGAAGCAGCGGGCGGGCAGCGCACTGAGCGCGCCCAGACTGGACAACCAGGCCGGCTGCAAGACGGAGCGCCTGCACGGCCTCTCAGGACCCTACGACAAGAACTACAGCCGCAAGAGGGTACGGGAGCCGTCGCTGGACCGGACCGACAGTGAGTCCCTCAGACCTGGTACCCCCGTCAGAACCAGGTTAGTCTGTGGTTCTCTAATTCTGCTCGTTCTGGGTCCTCCAGCCTCCCCAAAACTGTTCCTAGACTCGAGCAGCCCCTGCTCCACGCTGCCCAACATGCACCCGGCGCTCCACAGTCCCCTGACCCGCCAGCTGTCCACGTCCTCGGAGAACTCCACGCCGCTCGGGCCCGGCAGCGTCTCCGGCACACCAGTAAGAGTCCGGCTCACGGGTTCTCACGAGTCTCGTCGTTGTTGTTGTTGTTGTCGTCGTCGTCTGCTCCCTCAGGCGTCCATCCTGAGGAAACACGGTCTTTAGTTTCACTGTGATGCTGATGATCGTCAGATTTATCTGTTGAAACCCAACAGCTCCGCTCACCCTGTTCACATGTCTTGATGACTTCATAACATCATGACTTCATAACATCATGACTTCGTGACATCATGACTTCATAACTTCATGACATCATGACTTTGTGACATCATGACTTCATGACATCATGACTTTGTGACATCATCACTTCATAACATCATGACTTTGTGACATCATGACTTCATAACTTCATAACACCATGACTTCATGACATCATGACTTCGTGACACCATGACTTCATAACATCATGACACCATGACTTTGTGACATCATGACACCATGACTTCATAACATCATGACACCATGACTTCGTGACATCATGACTTCATAACATCATGACACCATGACTTCGTGACATCATGACACCATGACTTCATAACATCATGACACCATGACTTCATAACATCATGACATCATGACTTTGTGACATCATGACTTCATAACATCATGACTTCATAACACCATGACTTCATAACATCATGACTTCATAACACCATGACTTCATAACACCATGACTTCATAACATCATGACTTTGTGACATCATGACTTCATAACATCATGACTTCATAACATCATGACACATGACTTCATAACATCATGACTTCATAACACCATGACTTCATAACACCATGACTTCATAACATCATGACTTTGTGACATCATGACTTCATAACATCATGACTTCATAACATCATGACACCATGACTTCATAACATCATGACTTCATGACATCATGACTTCATAACACCATGACTTCATAACACCATGACTTCATAACACCATGACTTCATAACATCATGACACCATGACTTCATAACACCATGACTTCATAACATCATGACTTCATAACATCATGACTTCATGACATCATGACTTCATGACATCATAACATCATGACTTCATAACTTCATGACATCATGACTTTGTGACATCATGACTTAATGACATCATGACACCATGACTTCATAACATCATGACACCATGACTTCATAACATCATGACTTCATAACATCATGACTTCATAACATCATGACTTCATAACATCATGACTTCGTGACATCATGACTTCGTGACTTCATAACATCATGACTTTGTGACACCATGACTTCAAGACATCATGACTTAATGACATCATGACTTCGTGACTTCATAACATCATGACTTCGTGACATCATGACTTCGTGACTTCATAACATCATGACTTCGTGACATCATGACTTCGTGACTTCATAACATCATGACTTCATAACTTCATGACATCATGACTTCGTGACATCATGACTTAATGACATCATGACACCATGACTTCATAACATCATGACACCATGACTTCATAACATCATGACTTCATAACATCATGACTTCGTAACATCATGACTTCGTGACATCATGACTTCATAACATCATGACTTTGTGACACCATGACTTCAAGACATCATGACTTAATGACATCATGACTTCGTGACTTCATAACATCATGACTTCGTGACATCATGACTTCGTGACTTCATAACATCATGACTTCGTGACATCATGACTTCGTGACTTCATAACATCATGACTTTGTGACACCATGACTTCGTGACTTCATAACATCATGACTTCGTGACATCATGACTTCGTGACTTCATAACATCATGACTTTGTGACACCATGACTTCAAGACATCATGACTTGATGACATCATGACTTCATAACATCATGACTTCATAACATCATGACTTCATGACATCATGACTTCATAACATCATGACTTCATAACATCATGAC
>NC_056514.1:39349643-39357004 GCF_014905685.2 Nematolebias whitei | reverse complement strand
TCATGACATCATGACTTCATAACATCATGACTTCATAACATCATGACATCATGACTTCATAACATCATGACTTCATAACATCATGACTTCATGACATCATGACTTCATGGACGGCTTAAAATCTTAAGTTTTAATGAAGTTAGTTTTAATTAATCAGAACCTGGACTTTCTCCATATCTTAGTCTGTTATGAGTCTCAGGATGTTTTAGACTTTAAGTTTAATAAACAGATTAACTCTGTTCTGCAGAAAAGCTTCTTCCAGTTGAGACGGATAGTTGAGTCCATGTAGTCCGTGCTTCATTTCGACCCTAGATACTGTAACACTTCGTGTTGGGTCAGTCACGTCTCCAGCTCGTCCAAACTGCTGCAGCTCGACTCTTTAACAGGAACTCGTAGGTTTGATCATTTTTCACCAGTTCTGTCCTCCCTTCACTGGCTCCCAGTATAACCAGAATAGATTTTTAAATTCTCCCATTGACCTTTAAGTGACCTTGCACCCTCATCTCTGAACTACTTGAACCATTTGTTGTTTCTCTGCGCTGAGATCATGTGACCAGCTGCTTTTGGTTGAAGCTCAGAGATCAGACTTTTTCAGTCGTGGTCCTAAACTCTGGAACAACGGGGCCCCATTAAACAGGACACTTCACTTCCTGTTTTTAAATCTTTATTTTAAACTGTTTACTTTTAACACTGCGATCTGATTTAGTATTTTGTTTTTCTTTTGATGCTTTTAATTAAAAAAAATGTTAAATTACCGTCATTGATTTTTATTAAGCACTTTAATAACAGCTGCTGTTTTGAAATGTGCTTTATCAATAAAGTTTTTCACTTCCTGTTTGTGTCCGTCCTCCAGCTGCAGCCAATCAAACGGCGGCGAGGCGAAAGCTCCTTCGACATCAACAACATCGTGATCCCCATGTCTGTGGCCGCCACCACCCGGGTGGAGAAGCTGCAGTACAAAGAGATCCTGACGCCCAGGTAAGAACCGGGCCGAGCCTTGCCCCCCCCCCCCCAACTCTGGGTCCGGACCTGATCGAACCTGATCCTTTCTTCTTCCCGTCAGTTGGCGGTCGGTGGACATTTTCTCTCAGCCAATCACTGAAGAGGAGAACGAACGAGAGGCGAGTCCCCTTCCTGTTTGTGTTTATTAAATTATGACCTTCATCGTGACCTTCAGGTTGAATTATTAGAGGACTGCGACACCTGCTGGTTGAACTGAAAACGTCTTTTAACGATGTAAATGTTTTTTCTGCGTTTGTTGTGACCCTGCAGGTGGAGGACCTCTCGGAGGCAGCCTTCATCCAGCTCCACCAGCCCTACGAGGACCAGGAGCGGTCCCGCTGGACCTGGATGGCCCTGGCTCCGGCCAAGAGGAGGGGCAGCAGGTGAGTCCTGGTCCCTCCCCCGGATCCTCCGGGCTGGTTCTCTGCAGATCGTCTCTAAGACCTGCATCTTTCAGGTCCTATAAGTCTGTGGACGGGAGGACCACCCCCCTGCTGTACGGGACCAACCCTCCCACCCCCCAGCCTGCGTCCCCGGACCCCGGACACTATCCCTCGCTCCACGATTACAGCCACGTGCTGTCCCCCATGAGCCCGGCCAGCCCCGACGCCTCGTCCAACCCCCACACGCCGTGCTCCAGGGACTCGCACAGACTGCTGTCCAACGAGGACACGAGGTGCTCCACGCCGGACTTCACCTTCGAGGAACGGGTACGTAGGTCCAACTCTCTCTCTTTCTCTCCCCCCCCACCCAAGAATATGTCTGGTACCTCCTAAAAAAACCATTTCATCAACTTTAATGTGAGTCGAACTGAAACGATGTAAACAAAGACGAAGGTTTTACGAGATTCAAGATGGCCGCCTCAGCACAGAACGACTAAACCTCAGGGTGGTAGTAGCAGACAGTGATCCCCACCGCTCTGAGTGATGACACATCTAAAGGTCTTCATTTAAGATGGCGGCCGCAGCCAGACCTGCGGTCGTCACGATTAGCGACACGATGCTAACCAGGTTAGCAGCTGCAGTCAGAACCAGAACTCTGGACCTTCAGTTTACAAACAGGAAGTCTAAATCCAAGTTGTTGCTCGTTTTCAGACGGTGGCGCCGTGGGAGCGCCGTAGCTTCCCCATGCCGGAGGACCCGGCCCTGGAGCCCGACCCGGTGGTCCGACCCCGGGTGCGCAGCATCTCCGGCTGCCGAGCGGCGCCGTACGGCCGCCTGGACTCTGACGACTCGGAGCTGCCCTGCGACGACGACAGTGGGTCCAAACTCAGAAGCTCCACCCACCGATGAGTGACGGACAGCTGGGCGGGGCCAGCCCCGCCCACACGCAGCTCCTCCGGCATTAACGAGCAGAACCTGGACGCTGACTCGGATCTAAAATGGGTTCCTGTTGTTTGATATTCAAACACCAGAATAATTTCACAGTTTTTAGTGAACTTTATGGAGATAGAAGCCTTTCCCTTCACTTTGTCACAAAGAAAAAAAGCTAAGTGTAATTTAAAAAAGTATAAAACACGTTTAAAGAGTTCTGTAGTGGCTGAACGATGTACATGGGGGCTCCGTGGTGTTTCATACGTGGCGTGAAACTCGTAGCGCACGATGTAGCCGACTCCTCAAAACATGGCCAAAGGGTGTTTTCTATAGTTTGCTTGTAAATCCCCATGTACATTTTTAGTGGAGTGACAAACAAAAACAGGAAAACAATTTAAAAAAAAAAAAAAACCACCCCCTCTCCCCATCAGATCCAGGTCCATCTGACCCCCCTCCCACCACCAGAGGGCGCCTGAGCACTTCTCTCTAACTGCCAAGTCTCTTTCGCTTTTTGTTTCCATTCCTGTTTGTTTGTTTGTTTATTGCTCCTGTTGGTTCAGTAACATTTTTTATTTGTTTATGGAGTAAAATCATTCCTCCGGTCCGTTGTGGGGGGGCTCCTCGTTCAGATGGGGGGGCTCCTCCTTTTCGTTGCTCGCCTGGCAGAACGCTGCTGCATGTTGAGGAGAAACATTTAATCTGATCACAGTAATCCCAGCTAATCTCACCGGACGTGGCTGTAAATCAAACTGTTCCTGCTTTTTACTGAACTCCAAGTGTAGCAGCCGTCAGACGCTCAGGTCGTTCCTTCTGATCAGAACCGGGTCTGTCTCTGGCCCCGCCCCCTCCACTTTAAATTGCTATGCAAAAAATCAAAAACAAACAAAAAAATCTTTTGTTTCTCACCACAGCCATTCACTGTTCTTTTTTTTTTTTTGTAGTTCCAGATGTGGATGTTCCCGTCGGGTTGTTGCAGCAGTTAACCTAATCAAACAGCTGAGTTTCCTTTTTGTGTAAATAGTCCTATTAAAACATTTATGTTTAACTCGGCCCGCTGTCCCGCCTCAGTCATTGACCCACTCGACTCTTTGAAGCGTTTATTTCAAATACACAAACATCAGGAACCAGTTTCATTAACGGCACGAGAACAACCACCACATCTGTACAGCGTCAGAAAAACTCAACGGTGGAGGAAGTGTGACTTCCTGTCTACGGCTCGTTCGTCCTCCGTGCTACTAAAGAACTCTGCATGCAGATAACGACCCCCTCCCCCCAGAGGAGGGGGACACGAGACGACTGGGGGGTGGGGGCACACGTCTCACATGAAGAGCATGCAAGAAGCGTGAAAATCATCCGGTTTGTGTCAGAACGGGAAACGTTGTCTTTGGAGGACAGAATGATTGACAGCCAGGTTTTAAACGATCCACACATCAGTCGGCTCGACCGGAGCGATGAGCGCAACGTTCTGCTGCTCACTAGTTTAAATACTGTACACGTTAAGTCCTCGTGACTCGAGCTGTAAAAACCAAGAACACTGACAGTAGCAGGCACGATACAAACGTTTCATGTCAAACACGGGTCATAAATCCACAGAACACGGTTAGAGAACTGGCCCGGCACCGACCCGACTCCCCCAAGCAACACCTGGATCACCTGTAGGGGCGTCGCAGCGAGAAGACGAACGGAACAGCCAGTTCTTACAAAACGGTAAATAAACACTAAATTTACAGCACCCGTTTATTAAATGTAACAACCGGCTACGGTGGAAAACAAAAACAATTTGTAATTATAGAAGAAACTTCGGCTCGTCTTTGGCTGGTGACTGAACTTTAGAAGTGAACGTGTAAATATTTGCAATGTTTGGCTAATTATTAGCATTCCCAGGAACAATACAGCTGTTTATCATTTTCTAGCTAATGAGTCCATCCAGATGATGATGGCATTGATTACAGTACGCCAACAAGAAACTTTTCATCCAGAGGTTGTCATTAGCATTAGGCTAATTTCAGCTGATTCTTATCAGTGTTGGGCACGGTGTAGCTAACAGTGAAACTTGACTTCGTTTAGCCGATTGGCCTTTTTGCCAAATCTGGAAAGTTAGCGGACCATTTAGCTTCCGCTAACCAAGTCTGTGAAACTTTCATTTCATTCAGTTTATCCCAAATTTAAAATCTAGCATAGCATCTTTAGCATTTTGTGCCTGTTTACTCAAGAGCTATAGCTCTGACTTGGATTGGCCAAACTGCCAGAGATGACTCCGCCCACCTTCCAATTAAACCAGTTCAATCAAAGGTCAGCAGGTCTGGGTCAATTGCTTTCACCGTTAGCTTCTGCTAACTTTATTTTGCCTGTTTAGAATTAGCAAAGCTTCTTCTTGTTTCACTGTTGTGCTAACGGCGCGCCTCTTGAAGCGTCGGCACGTTTCGGCCCACGAGTCGCTGGCTGTTCGCCAACGTAAGCGAATGAGCTTCTACCGTTTTAACACGGCATGAAATGTACAATAAAAAGATTTAGTGTCATTTTAAAGGTATTCCAATGAACCGTTTGAACCAGAACGAAGCCAGGGGTGCGTGACGCGGGTCAGTCTGGACCGGTAGGCGGACTCGTCTCGCCGGCTCAGACTGAACCCCTTCAGCTTCTGGCTGCCGGGGACGACACGAAGCCAAACACTTTTTTCTGCTTTAACAGGAAATTTGCTACTTTTCTTTAAACCATTTTCTCCCAGAATCCCCCGAAACTTCCTTCAGATCAGAGCGCCTCCGTTTCCTCTTCTTCTGTGGTTAAATAAATAAAAACGCAGCGGACCCCCAGCAGGGGTCCCAAAGGGTTCACAGTCCGTGAGAGGAAACCGGGTCAAGAAGTGAGACTTTTGAAACGGTCACTACAAAAAGTTGAAGTGGAGAAAAAAACACATTTTGTCTAATCAGTTAATTTGTTTTCTAAGCCTCTAACGGTAAAAAGGTTAGTGGGTGAGCGGTGGAGGACATGAAGAGTCCGGTGACGGCGAGGAGGAAGGCGTCAGGACTGCGTGGTGCCGGCGGGGCGCGCTCACAAGCCCTGCTTGGCCAGAGAGGCGGACACCTGGTCGGCCAGCGTGGACAGCTGCGGAGAGTCGGCCATGTTGATGCTGCCGGAGGACGACACGGTGCTGAGCTGCTGCGGGGACTCGTCCAGGGACACGATCTCTGCGCCGTGGTCGGTGCGGGCCTTGGCCGTCTCACGGAAGCTCAGCTTGTGGCTCTCAATCTGCGGTCGGACCAGAGTCAACATTTTTATTAATATTTCATCTTTTATCGAAGACAAACCGCGTCCAGCAGGTTTATTTTAGTGGAGCAGCAGAGAGCGCCCTCTGCTGGACAACACGAGGAACAACAACAAGTTTAACAGGCTGAAATAACTTTATTAAATTAATCTTTAAATTATTTGAATCACCTCAAACTAAACTAACTTTTACATCTCCTCATATTTAATGTTCGTAAAATAAAATGTTTTAAAGGGAGTTCAGTTTTTTATTTTAGGGATTTAAAAAGTTTGTGTTTTATTAAAAAGTGGAATAATAATAAATCTCATGGTTCAACACAAAAGCAGTTTTTTGACAAATATTGTTTTATGTAATTGATGATAAAATAATTTTACAGAAAACATTTTTATTGTGATTGTATTATAAAATATTTTTCTGTTTGCGAGTTTATAAACTGATATTTAACTTTATTAAACGCTGACTCAGCACTCAGCTGTAGCTTCTGTTTGTCTTCGGCTACTTTTACCTTTTCAGCTACTGTCCTGTTAATCGTAGCTTTTAGCTCCTTTTTGCTAAATGTAGCATTTAGCATTTTTCCAACAGTTTTGCCGTTTCAGTTTTTACCTACCATTCGGCTACTTTCTGCTTTGGGTTTGGATTTCTTTAAGCTTTCAGTTGAATTTTAACTGAGGTTTTGTCAGTTTCAGGGTTTAGCTACTGTTTAGCTGTGGTTTACAAATTTTAGGTTTCAGTTTTCTATGTCAGCTGTAGTTTTTAAGCTACTGTTTAGCTAAGTTGTGCTAGATTAAGCTTTCACTAAAGTTTTGCCTATTGAATGATTTTAGCTATATTTAGCTTTTGATTGTTTCACAAATATTAGCTTTTAGAAACTGTTTTAGCTTACATTTACAGTTTAGCTGAATTTGGGTTTTCTCTTCAATACTACCAATTTTATCTTTAGCTGTGGTTTTACCAATTCTTTATTTTATCTACAGCTTTGCTACATTTAGCATTTGGCCATTGTTTAGCTACACTCGGCTTTTTGCTTTGCTATTGCTAATTTAATCAACAGTTTGGTCATTCTTAGCATTTACCTACAATGTTGCTACATGTAGATTTTAGCTATAGACTAACACATTTTAGCTTTTAGCTATGGTTTCACCTTTTCTACATTTAGCTTTTCTCTTGTAGATCATTTTAACCTTCAGATACTGTTCAGCTGATTTTAGCTCTAATAAAATTCTTCGGCTGATGTCTCAGCCTGGACTTTAACAGAGGTGACTGAAAGTCGGCCCTGAGGATAAACCAGATGTTTCGGCTGATACTCACGGGAGTCCTCAACCTTTATGAGGGGGTTCGTCAGGACGGGTGAGACGAGAGCTGAAGGGACTGTCTGAGGCGACTGGGGGGGGGAGACAGCGGGGGAGGGGATGGACGAGCTGCCTGAGGCGCTCCCCTCGGCATCCCTCGGCCGCTACAGAGGAGCCCCGGCAGAAAGAAATGAGGCAACAAAAACACACGATGGTTTCAACAGAAATAAACAAAAACAAACAAACAAAAGCAAAACATGAGAAAACAAAATCCAAACAAAAACAAGGAGAACGTCAGAAAACAAAAAACTGGATGGAGACGATGGAGGGAGCTGAAGATGGAGACCTGCAGCCTCAGAGGAGAGCCTTCAGCTGATGTTTGCCTGTAAACCTCTGGACTCTAGACCTTCAGCTGATGTTTGTCCGTTTACATCTGCAGACGACTAGACCTTCAGCTGATGTTTATAAACATCTGCAGATGACTAGGCCTTCAGC
>NC_056514.1:39343189-39349633 GCF_014905685.2 Nematolebias whitei | reverse complement strand
TGATGTTTATAAACATCTGCAGATGACTAGGCCTTCAGCTGATGTTTGTTTACATCTGCAGACGACTCTAGACCTTCAGCTGATGTTTGTCCGTTTACATCTGCAGACGACTAGACCTTCAGCTGATTATAAACATTGCAGATGAGTAGACCTTCAGCTGATGTTTGTAAACATCTGCAGACACTCCAGACCTTCAGCTGATGTTTATAAACTTCTGCAGATGACTAGACCTTCAGCTGATGTTTATAAACATCTGCAGATGACTAGACCTTCAGCTAGACCTTCAGCTGATGTTTATAAACATTGCAGATGACTAGACCTTCAGCTGATGTTTATAAACATCTGCAGACACTCCAGACCTTCAGCTAATGTTCATAAAAACCTGCAGATGACTAGACCTTCAGCTGATGTTTATAAACATCTGCAGACACTCCAGACCTTCAGCTGATGTTTATAAACATCTGTAGATGATTAGACCTTCAGGTGATTATAAACATTGCAGATGACTAGGCCTTCAGCTGATGTTTACAAACATCTGCAGACACTCCAGACCTTCAGCTGATGTTTGTAAACATCTGCAGATGACTAGACCTTCAGCTGATTATAAACATTGCAGATGACTAGACCTTCAGCTAGACCTTCAGCTGATGTTTATAAACATTGCAGATGACTAGACCTTCAGCTGATGTTTATAAACATCTGCAGACACTCCAGACCTTCAGCTAATGTTCATAAACACCTGCAGATGACTAGACCTTCAGCTGATGTTTATAAACATCTGCAGACACTCCAGACCTTCAGCTAATGTTCATAAACACCTGCAGATGACTAGACCTTCAGCTGATGTTTATAAACATCTGCAGACACTCCAGACCTTCAGCTGATGTTTATAAACATCTGCAGACACTCCAGACCTTCAGCTGATGTTTGTAAACATCTGCAGATGACTAAGACTTCAGCTGATGTTTACAAACATCTGCAGACACTCCAGACCTTCAGCTGATGTTTGTAAACATCTGCAGATGACTAGACCTTCAGCTGATTATAAACATTGCAGATGACTAGGCCTTCAGCTGATGTTTACAAACATCTGCAGACACTCCAGACCTTCAGCTGATGTTTATAAACATCTGCAGATGACTAGACCTTCAGCTGATTATAAACATTGCAGATGACTAGGCCTTCAGCTGATGTTTACAAACATCTGCAGACACTCCAGACCTTCAGCTGATGTTTGTAAAACAATGTTGACAAATCAAAGTCAGAACTCGTGGTGAGAAATCCTGATGTTTAGCTTCACGTTACGAGTTCTCGTAACAACAAAACTCAGTTTTGGAGCCACTTGGAAGAAAAATGAACCGAGGATTTTATTTTTGGTGAAACGAGAGAGAACCTGCTGTGAGATCCAGATGTTTTTACCTTCCTCAGTCCACCTCCGGGAACGTGGCCGATGTTGTCCATGGAGCCGACTTTAGACTGAACTTTGAACTCTACCTTCTCGTTTTTGATCTCAATGTTTCCACCACCTGAAACAGAATAATAATAATAATAATGTTAATAATGATAATGATAATAATGTTAATAATGATAATAATAATGTTATAATAATGATAATAATAATGTTAGTAATGATATAATAATAATAATAATGATAATAATGATAATAATAATGTTAAAAATGATAATAATAATGTTATAATAATGATAATAATAATGTTAATAATGATATAATAATAATAATAATAATAATGATAATGATAATAATAATGTTAATAATAATAATGTTAATAATAATGATAATAATGATAATGATAATAATAATGCTAATAATGATAATAATAATGTTATAATAATGATAATAATGTTAATAATAATGCTAATAATAATAAGAAGAAGAACAAGAGAACAAGCAGAAGTGTTCTTCATGAATTATGAATAGGGATGTACGATATTGGATTTTTGAACGATATGTCAATATATTGTTTTCTAGATCTACTGACAGACGACAACTTTCTCTGCTGTGGAGTGAAAATTATTTCTATTTAATACAAACATTATTTATATTTAATACAAACATTATTTCTATTTAATACAAACATCTTTGTCAGTTTAGCTGCTGCCAAATGAAAACGCCAAAAAGGCTGAAAATAATGAAACACTTCAACTTGGATTATTTTTTAACGTCAAATTTATTCATGACATTTAATCTCTGACACGATGACATCACTCGAACAAACAAAAACAGCATCTTTTATATCGGAGAGTTATTTTGATGGAATGGCCGATATTTAACTTTATCGCTAATATCAGCCGATACGATACCGTGCCGATAATATCGTGCATCTGTAATTATGAAGACCTGCGGTGGAGGACGTCTCTAGACTGAGACCGTACAGAACCGCTGGGTGACCAGTCTCAGTCCAAAACATCTAAAACTGGAAGTGAAACCTAATTTGGAGCCAGTTTAGCAGCTCAGACAAATGTTTTAGGACTAAAATCCAGGAATAATCTGGGATTATCCTCGCTGTGTGGGAAGCTTTGACCTGGAGTTAATTCACAGAATCCAGCAGCTCGGATTAAAACCCCCACAGTCTGGCATTATTATTATTATTATTATTATTATTTATCTTGTCATACAAATAATGCACCTTTAAAAATAACAGACGAGTTTTCAGCCAACTGTCAAACTGTTATATTTTGTTGTTCTTCAAAGATTAAACTAAAGAAATAAGAATATTACACATTTTAATTGTTTATTATTTGTAGCCTGGATCCTTCACAGATAAAAAAACGAAAACCTTTCCTCAGAAAATAAAGTATAAAAAATAAATAACTACTTGAAAAATAAAATAAAGCAGCCAAACTATAAAACGTGTTTTAAAACGAGCCTCAGGTTTATTCTTTATTTTTGGTCTGAGATTATTTCTTTAATTACTGAGTTCTCATTCTATTGTTTAAAATAAATGCAAAGTTGTTTTTTTGTTTATTAGATTTTAATTGTTTAAATTTCTGCTTTTCATTCGGTGTTTGTTTTGAATATCAACCAACAAATCTGGACAACTAATACTCCGAACCACTTTATGGGATTAAAGTAAATCTGTTAATCCTGAGCGAGCGCGTGTGAAAAGTTTTGTTTTCCTTTGGACAAAAGTCGGAGCCGTCTCACCTGGTTTGTGGCGGATGTTGTCCTTGGATCCACATTTGCTCGTAACGTTGCTCAAATCGATCTTTTTGTGCACGATCTGAATCTGCAGACGACAGAAACGACAACAGAACGTTTTTATCGACTCGTGGAAAAATTAATCCATTAGTTCAAACTTTGAGCCGGCCGACCTCAGTCTTTAGAAACAAACCAATAAAAGCCGAGACGAGCTGGATTAGACATTAGGATTCAGAACCCGTTTATTAGTGCTGCAATAAAAACACTTATGATTTAGTGGTTAAAAGCTGCTGATTAGGAATAAAGATCCTGATCCGTGCACTGAAGTGACCTCGTCTTCTGGTCGGCTGTGGGAACACGAAACGCTCTGAGGTCCAGGACAAGAGACGCTTTGTCCCTCCTTTGGCACAATTAGGTCACTTGATCCTGAGGAGCATCGGCCCCAGCAGAGGCAAAAAGACTCCACGACCGAAGAGGTCAGCCGGAGCCAACGTTTGGTGTGGTAGTAGCTGAGCAACATCCTCAACACACTCTCTGAGGGACTAGGCCTGTCACGATAACGCATTCTGCGGGGCGATTAGAAATTATTGTGATAAACGATAATATTGTGTGAAATTTGACAATAATCAGTCATTATTTTGACCACCGGATGGCAGTATAAGACTGTTTGAACTGAAGGATGGATAGTGAGGGAGCGAGCAGCGTGTCTCTTTAAGAAAAATGGGAGGGAGGCCCCTAGACGTGACATGGGCCGTCTCTCTTCGGTTCTGCTCGGAGTGGTTTGAGCTCTTTAGCATTTGTCATGCAAAGCTTTTAATAAAAAAAATCGGTAAACAAGTTCTCAGCTTCTCTTTGCGGAGAAAAACAACTTTTTACACGAAGGCATGAGTTTCAACCGTGAAGTTTGGAGCTTCGACAAGACGGAGGGTTTTCCCCTGAGGTCGGCCTGTTAGCTTAGCTCGTAGCTTAGCTCGTAGCTTAGCTCGTAGCTTAGCTGCTCTTAACGATCCAAAAACGTGAGTTTTGATTGTTAAAATGGATTTTAAAGAGAAAGGGAGGAGTCAGTGAAGAACCGGAGTTGAGTCTTTTGTCCTCCAGTGTCTTCAGTAGAAAGAGAGACACGAAGAAACGATGAAGACGATAAACGAACATGTGGTCGATAATTTTCATTTATCACGCGATTAATTGATTTATTGTTTATCGCGACAGGTCTGAGTGCTACACACTGCACAATATATAAAGCTTTGGCTTCAACGGCCTGGTCTGTCTGTTAGTAAAATAATCCATTAACCACTGGGTGTGCGTCTACAACCGATTCACTTTTGGAGTCAACAAAATCCAAGATGGCTGCTGAAGCTAGTTAACCTCAGCAAACACAAATGTCCACAACAGTCAGTTTAAACAACTAAAACTTCCTACTTATTGTAAGGCGGCTGGCACTGAGGTGCAGCGGGCGATATGCATTCCTGCAGGTGGATCAAGAGCTTTACTTTGAAGCGAGCACAGAACTGATGCATGCTGGTCTGGGGGTCAGTTCGGGTCACAAACAGATTTATCAGGACTATGTTCCATCATGAGCATTTAGGGGGAACGAGGCTAACGGAAACAACGAGCTACACCCGGGCAGGAAAGGTTTGGGTCAGCGGCAGAGGAAACGCTCATGACTCCATAAGTCCAAAGATCAAAGTGAGAGGAGTTAAAGAGCTGGGCCCGTCCGGGTCAGAACGGGAGCGCCCGTCTCTACTCACATTTCCACCACCGGGAACGTGTTTGATATTATCTTTGGAGCCGCAGCGGGACTGCACACTGCTCAAGTCCAACTTCTTCTCAAGAATTTGTACCTGGAGTTTGTTTGTGAGGAGAAACAAACGGTTATGTTTGGAGACGGAGCGAGGCGAGGACCGCCACCGCTCCGTAGAGGAGGAACCACCAGCTGACATTTCTTTGACAAACACCTGCACCAGAACCACAGCAGACAAACAATTACCAAGATCGAAGGAAGAGATTTGTCTAAAAGAAGAGGGAGTACCTCAGGGTTCTGTCCTGAGACCCATGTTATTTACCCTAATCAAATATCAGTTTTTGCTGATGATGTCCAGCTCTACTGTTCTGACAAGCAAAGTGAGTTTCATCAACTGAAGTCCTTAAAAATGGTTTGGTTAACTTTAAACTGTGGTGAAGTGACGACTACTTGATTCCGATATGACTGAAACTCTCGTTACTGCCCCTGAAATTAAAGTTTCGGGCTTTGATACTTCGTTTTCTTTACATGTATGGATGTTCAAATGTCATTTTAGTTTATCTTATTGTGAAGTGCTTTAAGATATTATCCATGAAAGGTGTAATATAAATAAATGTTACTTAGTAATCAGTCTGAGCGTTTCAGAGGTTTTGGTAAGACCAGCAGCTGGCTCAGTTCCTGTTGTGATGAAGACCTTTAAACTGAGACACGTCACACAAACGGTACCGTGCTGGTCAAAACTTGGACACATTTAAAACTTTCTGTATTCTGGCGGTTTATATTTGGTACTTTTGTCCATCTTCTTTAAGAGCCATGAAATAAAAGCAGATATCTTACTTTGCCTCCACCTGGTTTGTGCTTTAAGTTTTCTTTGGAACCACAGCGAGCCTGGACGCTGGACAAGTCCAGCTTCTTATCCAGGATCTGAACCTGAAAAAACACCAGAACAAACGATCAAACAAGAGTAGCTGTTGGAAGATGTCGATCCAAACAGAGAAAATAAATAAATAAAGTTAAACGGATTGAAATAAAGTTTACAGTTGTCACTGCATGAAAGCTGCCGTCTGTAACTTCATGTTTGTCTTTGATGCTTTTGGACGCCCGGTTTGGTTTTACAGGAACCGTGAAGGAACGCGACCATTAGCTGTTTACCAACAGAAACAGAAGCAGCAGCTGGAAGGAGTCAGCTCCTCTACATCTGCACGATTCTCAACCAGAAAGAGGAGGAGCTCAGTCTGGACCGGACTCGAGTCTTTTTCACAAACCGTTCTGAAATATGAAACCTCCAAACCACCAGTGGTCGGCCATCTTCCATCTTAAATCCTGACTGGGTTAACTGGACATCTGTCACCTGACTGCGTCGAGGGGCGGAGCCAGCTTCTGTTAGCGCTGTTGCTACCTCGCTGAGCTGAGCGGTGCATCAGCGGTGGGTTGATGTCGCCGCAGCCAGAAGGCGTCTCAGTCCCAGCGTGAAGCGTTTTGTGAAAACGTGAACTATCCTGGTCCTTGAGGGCCACTATCCTAGTTCTTGAGGGCCACTATC
>NC_056514.1:39339965-39343179 GCF_014905685.2 Nematolebias whitei | reverse complement strand
CCTAGTTCTTGAGGGCCACTATCCTGGTCCTTGAGGGCCACTATCCTGGTCCTTGAGGGCCACCATCCTGCATGTTTTGGACGTTCCTCTGCTTTGACACACCTGATTTGGACCAATAAATGGTTAACAGGCTGCTGCAGAACTTGAAAACCTGCTGCAGAGCAGGGAATACGACGTCTAGATCTTGGTCCTCGAGGACCAGGTTCGGACCCCCCTGCACCGGGGTATGAAAGCCTTCCCAGTAGCCAAGAAACTCTTTAAACCGTTAACGAAATAGTTACTTAAAGGAGATCAAGTATCTGGAAGTCTTGTTCACGAGTGACGGGAGAGAGGAATAAGATCGAGGAGTCGTCTGCAGTAATTAGGCTGATGCTCCAGTCCGTCGTGGTGAAGAGCTGAGCCAAAGGCAAAGCTCTCGATCATCTTTTCTCCAGTCTCTCACCTTGATGAGGTACGGCTGAAAGAACCTTCCTCTGTAGGCGGGGCCAGACTCCATCATCATCCTCAAAGAGTCGCTGCTCCTCCTCATCAGAAGGAGCAGCTGAGGTGGCTCGAGCAGCTGACTGAGATGCCTCGTGAGGGTTTCCTGGACACACCTTGAGATCCCTCAGTAGGAACTAAAGAGGGAGATCTGACCAACTCATCATACACGGTTTGGTTGAATATCTGCGGTCAGAACTTTAATTTACGCCTAAAGAGCAGAAAAAACGTCCAGAACAGTTCAGAGGCTCAGAGGTCACAACAAAACCTCTTCATTGATCCATTTAAATCAAATCTATGGTCAGGTTCTGACTCGTATTAAACCATGTTTGTTTCATTTCAAAGAACATGTTACAGATGGCAGCTTTCCAGCATCAAAGGAGCATGCTTCCTTTAACGTTCTCGTGCAGAACCTAAACATGTCGACTGATTCCATCGTGTGACCTCGTGTTCTAGCAGAGCTGGTTTAAAGACACGCTCGTGGTTTTCTTACAGAGACGTTGGGTTTGATCGTCATAACTGCAGAGAAACTCAAGAGTCGGGCGTTGAGTTCATCCCTCACTTACTCACATTGCCTCCACCGGGAACATGTTTCACATTGTCTTTGGAGCCACACTTAGACTGCACAGTACTAAAGTCCAACTTCTGATCAAGGATTTGGACCTGGAAGAACGAGAACGTCACTTTCAGATGCGGCGCCGAGACAGAACTGGCCGTTAGCTTGTGTAGCGGTTTGTGCAACAGCATGCAGGTCGAGGAATTCTTTAGGTCCAGGGAACTGGACCGGTTCTTAAACCGGGTTTTGACTGAAACGTTTACCAGATAACAACAATCAGCTGCTCAATAAAACAGTTTTTACGTTGTTTGAATTTCATCATTAAATAATTACTGATCGTTTGTTTCTGTAATAAAAATCCATGAAAATCCTCGGGTTCGTCAAACATTAATACAACACCGATGTTCCTCGTCGCTGAGGCGTGTGTCGTTTAGAGACGAGTGTTTTTCTGGACTGGAATTAACTGGGAATGAAAATAAACCTAAATGTTTTTAGTGCAACATATTCAAGTAGGGAGGAGTTACGCTGCGAAGAACAGAGGGGGTTATTTTATTTTTACTGTCCGAGGCGGCGCCGAGTGGAGCCAGGGGGTGGCCGATGGTGGCCTTGGCCCCCATAGTTTAATGTTCAGCCACCCCAGTCGTTTGAAAAAACAACTTTTAAGCAACATAAAAACTAAAGATTCTGAATGATTAAAAAATCAGAATGAAGAAATAAATAAAGTAAACTGAAACTAAACAAATAAAAATATAAATATCATCAGGTCATCGGTTAATGAAGCTAACCAGTTCATATAAATATAACATGATGGAAAACTTAAAACATAATTTTTTATTAGTTTTAAACACTCAGAGACGTTTTCAATAAACCAGGAGCATGAATTCAGATTTAACCAGACCGCCCCAGTTTGACCAGTCAGTCCGTGTTACGTTACCTTTCCACCTCCAGGTTGGTGTTTAATGTTGTCCGTGGAGCCGATCTTGGACCTGACGTTCTTCAGGTCGGGTATGGGCGCGGCGGCGGCGGCGGCGGCCAGAGGAGCCGGTGAGCGGGTCTTCAGCGAGCCCGGAGACTTCGGAGTGGAGCGAACCACGGCCACCTTCTTCACTTTGTTGGCCTCGGAGGCTGAAACCGCCTGGCTGGCGGGGGATTTGGGTGTTCCGGGGCTGCTCTGCCCGCTCCTGGCATCTGAAAAACAGAAAAACTACAAGTTGGGAGGCGCTCCGTTAAAAAGGGGATGGAGAAATAAACACTCGTGTTAATCTGCGGGCTTAAAGCCGGCCATGTTTGATCCCAAGGATCAGACTTTGGCATCGTGGCCATGCGAGGCGGGAAGCGTTCCTAAATTTACTCCGTTTTACCTTTTTCATTTTTGAGGGTAGGGGGTTTCTTGGCACTAGCTGCATCACAAAAATACAAGATCGTAAGATATAGTGAAAATAAAAGCAGTGGCCGTGGTGCCGACAGGAATTTACCTGGATGAGCTGCAGTTCTGGTGGAGGTTTTGGCTCCTTGAGGCTTTGCAGCGCCCTGAAAACCACAGGCGGAGTTTAAACACTTTGTTTAGATGATGTCACAAAACAGGAAACTGTACCCCGACATGAAAAGATGAAGATGTCGGTGAATTTATCTGAGCTCTGAAGCAGGACTGAATCAGCAGGACTGAATCAGCAGGACTGAATCAGCAGGACTGAATCAGCAGGACTGAATCAGGCCAGCGGGGAATCAGCTCGTCCTTTTGGACCACCAGGTCTAAACTCTAAGCCGAGGTCGGTCCGGTACTTACTCCGGGCCGCCCCGGGCTGCTGGTTTTAACGGGGATGGAGCTGTGGCTGTTTCGGGAGGAAGCTGGAGTTTCGTTGCTCTCGGTGACAACAGGTGACCTTTTAGGGGACGAGGAGGGTGTGGAGGTTTGGGTCTTTGTCATGAAGAGGAGAAAACGGATGAAAAACATCAAACAGAAATATGACAAACTACAGATGAATGATAAAAATAAAGAAAAATAAATGGATGACTCATGAATTTATTGTTTAAGGACAGTTCTGGTGTATTTTCATGTAGTGAGATTTCATTTTTGTTCAATCTAGCAACTGATTGAGGGTAGATTTTAAAGGAGTAATGATCCATATATTAATCCATACAATGATCCATATAATAATCCATACAATGATCCATATA
>NC_056514.1:39318950-39339955 GCF_014905685.2 Nematolebias whitei | reverse complement strand
TAATCCATACAATGATCCATATAATAATCCATACAATGATCCATATAATAATCCATACAATGATCCATATAATAATCCATACAATGATCCATATAATAATCCATACAATGATCCATACAATAATCCAGACAATAATCCATATAATGATCCATACAATGATCCATACAATAATCCATACAATGATCCATATAATAATCCATACAATGATCCATACAATGATCCATATAATGATCCATACAATCCATTTTTCAGTCCATTTTCAACTTCTTATTTACAGCTGGGTCCTACAGGCAACAAGTCAACGTAAAGGATACACAATCCCTCCAGCGAGTTCTGGGTTTGCCTCGGTGTCGTCATCCAAAAGAACCACAGAAGATGAACAGGACCTAATCTGATGCTGAACCACCTGGACCGGGTCCTGTCGATGATGAGGGGTCTGCTGCAAGCTGCCTCTTGAATGATGATCTCCACAACCTTTGCAGAACTTTAACAAAATATTTAAACTAGAATTTAAGACAATTGCTGGGCGTGATTTCTGAATGGACCGAGGCGGTATGAAGACTTGAAGTCAACCTCCTTGTGTGCCACCAAGCGAGGTAGTAACAGAGCCGAAACAGGCGACGTATAAAAAGGTACATCAGCTGTAAAACGTGACGTAGTGATGACATTCAGTCTGTGCGACCGGCCAGCCGAAGAATTGAAAAGCTGACAACACTAAATGGAACCAGTACAGAGAAAATCCATGATGGCTATTGTTGTAGTCAAGACCACCTAACCCGAGACCAAGTCAAGACCAAGTCCAGACCAAGACCAAGTCCAGACCAAGACCAAATGCGATAGAGTCCGAGAAGAGACCATCAAAAAGTGGTCGAGACCGGTCTCGAGTGTTGTTTTTTAGATTTTGTTAAACATGAATAGGACCACTAAACTGAGTTTTAAAGTGTCGTCTTTTGAAGACGGTCTGAGGAAGACGGTCTGAGGAAGACGTCTATCACATGTAACGTGCTCCACAAGCAGCGGATTTCCTCAAAGCTCGCTGGTAGCTGGATGGTCTACTCATCAAGACCACAGGTGGTTTGGAATCTGGAAATTAAGCTTTCCTTTTCAGCTCAGCTCCTTCACCACGACAGACCGGAACAACAGCCTCATTACTGCATGCAAGGACTTCATCCATCTATTCTTCTTGCCCTGCCCGTCCTACTCACCTTTGAACTTCCCCCTCAGATACTTGAGACGGCTCTTTCTCGACTCAGAGGTAGCGTTCCACCTTGTTGAGAATCGCCGCCTCAGATTTAATCCCTCAATGCTCGACTGTGAGCCACCGGCACCGACAGAACCACGCCACCTGACCCTTCCTCTCTCCACCTAAGATCTTGACATTGGAGATGAGGAACAGCACCAGTAGAATCCAACCAGCTTGGCAGTCAGCCGTCAAAAGTGATCCCATCAGGGGTCAAACGATCCCATCAGGGGTCATGCGATCCCATCAGGGGTCAAACGATCCCATCAGGGGTCATACGATCCCATCAGGGGTCATACGATCCCATCAGGGGTCATACGATCCAGGCAGAAGCGGCGCTGCTCCTCGTGAATCTGAGGTTTGTCAACCAGTCAAAGCCTTCCTTCTCCTGGAGGCTGGAACAATCATTTAGTTTTTGTTTTAAGTGCTACAGAACAAGTCCCAAGTTTTAATAAACCAGAATTATCCTTGAACAACATTTCTGTCATAATTAGCACGAGAACGGTTCCGTACCTTGTCTCCATTGTTCGTCTTAGCTTGAGCTACAAAAAGAAAACGGATCAGATTACGACTCTTTACTTTTAAACATCTGTAGTTGTTTACGTCCACGCAGGTGAAGGGAAACGTTTAGTTTCTGAAAACATCATCATGAACGAAACGAGAAAACAAATGAAATTATGGATGTTGGGTATTCAGCGTGCAACATGACATTTTATTTGTTGGGCTGCAAAACCAACAGTCTCAGAGACGGGAGGACGAAACAAAAAGCTAAAGTGGGGGAGAGGACAACAAGCTCCTCGGATCGACGCTAACCGCCCGTGGAGATGACCTGGAGTAAGAGTGCTGCGTAACTGAAAGGCGAAGCTGCGTCGTAAATCAAAGTGGAAGGAGTAAACTGAACTGAAGGGGCTGGTTCGTGGCAGCAAACAGACCTTTGGAAACAGCAACCGGCACCAAAGACTTTCTGGCTGCAGAGCTGCGGGGGGGAGATTGATTCATCGATTCATTACAGACGTCAGGCGTTGAATTCATGTCCTTGTGTGGCGATGAGTCACGGCTGCTGTCTGCCTCCGTGTCACGTGGCTGTTTGGTAAAAAGGCCATCCTCCTCAGAAATGAGTGCTGGCTGGAGATCTTCTGAATCAAAGCCAGACAACGACAGGTCCTGTTGTGCTTCTGAAGGGACGTCACTGCAGGACTGAGAATTACCTCCATCAGCATCCAGGACTTCTCCAGTTTGCTCAGAGAGGACCTCCCTCTGATTAACGCACAAGCTTTTGTCTTCGATGGAGGTCAGGTCCTCCAAAGCCGTGCTCCGGACTAAACACGTCCCAGGCAGATCGCTCGTTTCTGACAAACACTCGGACGCATCGAGGCTCGTCGCTCTCTGAGAGTCTGCGGCTCCGGTCCACTCGGGGCCGGCCTCCGTGTCCCGTCTCATCTCAGACCTGCAGCCGAGGTCTTCGGAGGTCCACCGAGAGCCATTCTGCCTCTTCCCAGAATCCCCCGCTGCTTTACATCCTGGGTCTGGAGACCAGGAAGCCGCCGTGGCCTTCATGGCGGCGCTGTGCGCAGCAGGAGCACACGCACCAGGCCCCACTGATGTGATTCAAAAAGCAGATTAACCGTGAGATCTTTGCAGCACTTGTTCTCCACTTCCCCTTTAAAACTAAAAATAATCAAACTAAAAGTTAAATAAGTGAAGTTGATGAGGAAACAAACTGAAATCAGTTAAAAACATATGAATATGAAAAATAAAAGTTTTTTACTGCCACGACAGACGTTGAACATGATGAAAACTCAGACACAGCATCGTTACTGTAAAAAATAAAAGTTACTTCCTCCAAAGTTCATAAACTGTGAAGCGTCTGTTCACATTACAATAAAGTCTGTTATTAGCAGCATAAAAACACCCAGAAGGTTTTAATTATTTGTTAAAATACACGACGATTGAACTGGAGATCAACTCGTCATTAAAACCTTAAAATATTAAAATGAATAACTATGTTGATAATTAACTATTTATTTGGACACAAAACTTGATTATATCCATGATTACTGCAAATAATTACATTAAATGTATTAAACTTTAAATTTACATTTTTGACACATTTTTTAACACGTTAAAAGGAATAGTTTAGAAAATAAATATGAAAAAATAGATTTATTGAGCCTCTTAATAGTGCAAATAAAGAGTGAAACGCTCCCTCTTATTAAAACTTCACACACGGGGGAAAGTTTCGGGTTCTAGATAAATGTGTAGTAATAAAAACTACGAAAAGCAACAAAAAACACTGAAGTTACAGTATATATAATCACAATATACATTAGTTATTGTCACGGTTCGGCTACTACACTGTAGACAGTACATTATAGTTAATTATTAGCACCTCTGAACAATTTTATTTATAAATAATAAATCCTGACAGAAGCAGCTCAACCCCTCTGGGCTGACTTGTCCTTCATATCAAGTCTTCTACAACTAAATACTGCTGGAGTGCGATCAGTGGAGCCTACCTGCTGAAGACGGTCCTCCTGCTGCTGAATGAACAAGACAGATGATAAAAGACAAGAGATTTAATTAGTTTTAGTTGTTCATAAAGAAATCCATAAGGCCACAAACAGCGCATATTCAGTTAATGCAGAAAAGCCCACAGCCAATACCTGTTAGGTAAATAAATAATTCAAAGTAAAAAAAAGTGCAAAATGAACAGATTCACACAGTTTAAAGCTTTGAATCTGCTGCTTCAGCTGCGTTTAACTTCACCCAGGACACTCAGAAACGTGCATCTGTGTAGCAGATGACACATGGACTTAATCTGCCCGAGGTCTGGACGTTTATTCTAAAATAAGCATCATGTACAGTAACCGTCTTTGAACTTAAAAAAAAGAAGCTTGCTGTCTGTTTGCTGCAGTTCGGTTTGAAGCGGCGTGAAAAGAAAAAAGCAAACAAAGAAAACCTTTAAAGGAAAATAGAAACTGAACTTTTCATTCACGACGCTGAAACACAGCGAGCTCATTTTCAACACGCAGGAAAGCAGCTGTTAAAATATGACCAACTCTCTGACATACACCGACACGCTTTCTCTGTCTGAGATTATAAATCAACTCTCAGATTGGTGCAGTGAAGATAAACGTGACCAATTTATTGGAGCTAACTAAAAGCTCATAATTTGTTATTGGTTTAAATTTTAACGTCCTTTGGAAACCAGAATCTATTATATTTATGACTAACGGGCTAATGTACCGTTAAATAATAAGGGTAGTGCAACTACCAACGTCTGAGCTACTGATGGGGCAACATGTTGGCAGATAACGGGCTAATGGGGACTAATAGTTTAATGTTTTTGTAGCAAACAGACAATTAAATGGCAGTTATTAAAGCAAAGGCTAAAAAATTAATGTATTGGCTGTTTACAAGCTAATATATTTGTGGCTAATGGGCTAATGCTTTGGCAGCTAAAGATGCAAGTGTACTGGCCACTAACGAGCTAATGTAGTGGCAGCTATGCACGAGTGGCTACGGTGCAAACAAGCTAACAAGTTGTTGAGTAAAAAGTTGTGTTTTGCCAACTGACGGCATAATATTTTGGTAGCTAATGTGACAATGTAATCAATTCATAGAGCTGTACTGTATTGGCAGAAGTCACACAGATGCCAAGTCCAAGTGCTACTGAGCTTCTGTACTGACAGATGTAGAAGTGGCTAATAAGCTTATTGTCAGATAAGCAAACATACTTGAGACTAACATACTAATATATGGGCAGATAAAAGGCTAAAGAAAAAGAGCTAATGGACTAACTTATTGTCAGATAACAGACTAGCTTCTAATTGGCTAATAATGTAGTAGGCTAATTTATTAGTGGCTATCGGGCTAATATGTTGTTTGATAGGCTAAAGTACTAGTGGCTAACGTATTAATATAACATAACAGGCTAAAGTACTAGTGGCTAACATATTAATATAATAACATAACAGGCTAATGTACTAGTGGCTAACGTATTAATATAACATATAACAGGCTAATGTACTAGCTTCAAAGTGGCTAATATTTTAACTGCTAACAGGCTAATTTGCTAGCGGCTATTGCACTAATCTATCAGATAACAGGCTAAATTTCTAATTAGCTAATAAAATAGCAGCTAAGGTTAATTTACTAGTGGTTATTGGGCTAATGTATTGTCAGACAACAGGCTAAAGTACTAGCTTCTAATGGGCTAATATATTAGCAGCCACCAGGCTAATGTACAAGTGCTAATGGTCAGATAAGCTAGTGTACCAGTGGCTAACATTCATATATATTGGCAGCTAACACACGGATACGACAGCGGACTCTAACTCTCAGCAACAAAAGCAGACGGGTGTATTTCCAGAGTTGGACTAAATACAATGATAAATGTGTAGAAACCGATGGAAGCACGAGCAGCTGAAGGAAGGAGCGTAACGAACGGAGGCGTACCAACTTCCCCCTTGTCTTCACTGGAGGAGCGCTCGGACACAACTTCAGCTCCTTCCACTGCAGATGTTTCTGCTGCAGGACCAACGAGTGTTAACGTTAAACCTTTATGACTTCGGGCAGTTTGCTGCTGCAACAAGCGACCGGTTTCATTCAAAGCGTTTCTCATTGACAGTCTGAGTCGTTATTTACGATGAAAACAGGCTTTACCCAGAGAGACGTGCAGCGGGCTCGGCTGAATGCAAAAGGCACACAGACGTAGTCATGTCTTATTTTTAGCTCGTGAAACAGTGACTCAACGTGCACTTAGTGTTTGAGGAGCAGCACAGCAGAGCAGTTTGAAGCAGGAAAGCAACATTAAGTATTGTGTTATTGCAGGAAAAGGCAGCTTTTCTTGGATTATATTTCTGCAAAATAAAATAAAAAGTCATTCGTCAAATAAAGAGAATGAAGCGATAATTTGCAGACAAAGTCAACCGAGCGAAATGAAGGAGTGTTTTAAGCGTTGCGAGCTGCAGGCGTGCGTACCGGGCGGCGCCTCGTCGTCACGACGGTCGCTCTCTGGCTGAGAAAGCTCAGAAACAGATTTCACCGCGTTTTCACCCAGAACCGCTTCATCTTCTGTGAATTAAAAGGTACACCCCAGGTCAAACAGGAAGTCGTCAAAACAAACAGGAAACGGCTCCTCAAGCTGAAGCTGTGAACAAAAATCCACGACAACTGAACACGACGACCGTCTGTGACGTTTAAATTCAGATTCACACAAAAACTCATGAAGAGATTGTGTTAAAGTGTCAGATTCTGTTGGATCCAACAAAAAACAATAGAAACGCAGACGTATTTAAACACTTCCGCGTTGAATTCATACATGAACTTTATCCTGTTTACTGTTTATTTAAATACTTTGTACAAACACAAATACTCCTAAACTGTGATTTGAATAATTCGATTAACTGTAAACTACTGAACTACTGGGTTCACAGCTCTTCTAATGCTCTACACGTGCTCCGCAACAGATCTGCTCGACGTTGAGGAGCGCCTGTTTCAGTCCAACCCACACGAGTCGGCCGCCGTGGACCAGGTTTCATTTTCTGAACGTTCATGACGCGTTCACTCGGTCGTCATCCAGTTTTATTCTGTACGTTTTGCAACACGAATCTCGTCCTGCAGTTTTCAGCTCTTTCATCAAAATATAAATCCAAACGTTCAGCTCTTTCAGGACAATCCTGCGATGACTTTTTGGTTTTGTTGCAACTTTAGCTTTTTGAACTATTTAGCTTTTTCTAACATTTTTTCCTCATAGAAAATGAACTGAGCTCATTTTACATCTTTTAGATCTTTAGATATCTGTTTACAACCTTTTACTGCTCCTTTCACATTTTGTTCTGGTTCTGCTCCTTTCAACTGTTTTTGGCTACTTTCAGCTCATTTCAGCTGATTTTTAGCCGTTTTGTGCTCCTTTCTGATTCTTTCTGCTAACCACAACATTTCTGTATTTTGCCATTATTGTAACTTATTTCTACTAATTTCAACTTCTTATGCTCCTTTCAGATTATTTCTGCAAGTTTCAACTTTTTCTGTTACTTCAGCTACTATTTAGCCGTTTTATGTTAATTTCAGTTTTTCAGCTAATTCCACATTTTTTGCACTCATTTCTAATTCTTTCAGCCTAATTCAGCAAAAATGTGCTCTTCACTTCCTTCCGGTAATTTATTTGCTAATTTCAGCTTTTTTCTGATAATTTCCACCTTTTTTGTGCTTATTTCTTATTTTTTCAGCAACCGTGTTCCTTCTGCTTTCTTAGGCTAATTTAAGCTTGTTCTAGGTTTTCAGCTACCTTTATTAGCAATTCTTAGCAAATTTCAGCCGTTTTCAGATAAATTCAAGTTTTTCATGCTAATTTCTTCTACTTTCAGCCTAATTAACTTCTTTATGTTCCTTTTGGCTTTTTTGTACTAGTTTCAGCATTTTCTGCCATTTTGGCTGCTATTTAACTGTTTTATGCTAATTTTTAGCTTTTTCAGCTAATTCCACATTTTTCTAGCTCATTTCAGATTTTTCCTTCTGGTAGTTTAACCTATGTTCTGAATTTTCAGCTACTTTTTGCTATTTTCAGTTGTTGTTTTTTTTAGCTATTTTCTATTGTGCTCATTTCTGCTTACTTAAACCTATTTCAGCAAATATTTCTTCTTTCTGCTTTCTTCTGGTAATTTAGGCTTGTTCTTCCATTTCAGCAAAATTTCAGCATGTTATTTTTTTTTTCTAATTTCAGCTGTTTTTCAGCAAGTTCTTCTGAAATAAGTATTCACACTGCATTTTTGCAGGAAATGCAATTTCTCTAGTTTTATTTTAATTCTTTGGTTTTATCACGGCGGCATGGTGGCTCAGCTGGTAGAGCTGAAGGAAAAGATTTAACTGAAAGGAACGTATTTTATAAACATGGGATCAAAACTGCATTTATATTGGGATTTCAACAGGGTCGGTTTTTCCACAAAGGAACACTAGAGGGCAGTAAAGTGACTGGATGTTTACAGGAGCACAAAAATAAAATGAATGTGGCTGATTTTTCTCCACCGAACCATCTGAGGGTTAAATGCTCTACAGCTACACACAGTCCAGCTCCGGCGAAAAGTCGAGGTACTCACTCTGCGTCTGACTGCTGATGAAACGGACGTTTATCTCTGCAGACTCTGTCGGCTGCTTCCTGTTCCAACAGGAGACGAGGGGAAGAGGAAACGGGGAGAACGACTGAACTAACGATGGCTGCAGACTAGGGAAAGCTAAACTACGAACTAATTGGTCATACAGTTGTTTGGGGGATTTTATTTTTTATTTTTTTAATAAAAGAAAGAGAGAACAGATTTTTGCACAACTTAAAACTGATTTTTAGAAACAAGATGAACAATGTGAGATAGAATAGAAATTAAAAGCGTTTGGAGAAAAACAGAGCTGAGTTTACGTTCAGAGCCTTGAATTAAAATTAAAGATTAAAAATTAGATTTAAATTAAAATTAAAGCTTTGGTCTCTTTCACTTCTGGTAGTTAAGACATCTTGTTTTTAGTAAGTTAATGTATTAATTTCATTTATCGTTGTTTTGTTATGTTTTAGTGCCTAATTTAACTTTATTTTATTGTTAGGTTATTATTTTGCCCCTGTAAAGAACTTTGGTTGTTTTTAAACAACTTTTGGCTTGTCGTTGATTTTACTTATTGATAATAAGACGGCACCAGCTGTTGATGTTTTATTGATAAAATGAGCAGCTCTAAACTCATTTCTCTCCTTGTGGCTTCACTTCATCACTGAACCAAGAGTTATTTGGATCTCACAGCTTTCGATAGTGTGGTTCTGTGGAAAGATTATGATCAAATAGCATCTTACCTGCTGTAAATAACTATTTGAACAACCTCAGTTTGGAGAAACATTTTATTTTTGAGCGGACTGACGAGCTAAGAGCTTGTTGGAACGTGACTTGGAACAACATTTGACCGCCGTCGTCTTAAAACAACGCCGATCTTTTATGGAAACGGTATTTTAGAAATTTCCACATGAGTTTCACATTTTACAGTTGGTTCTTCCACCATGCATCATTTTCCTGCAGGAGTATATCACTGATCTAACAAACTCTTGGATTGATAATCAGTTTTCTCTGCAGCGCTAAAAATCTGATTATGAACCGGACGGGGAGCGACAGAAGAAGAAGACGGGGCTCGTTCTTGTTCGTCTGACCCAGATGTCTGGATTACAGAGAACGCTGCAGCTGCAGTCAAGCCCGTCTTGTATCCATTATGTAGAGATTAAAACAAAACACAGAGGAAAGTCAGGGACCCTGCCCCCCCCCCCACCCCCCAGCCTGCACACTGACCCTCAGAAAACTGCATTTACTGTTCGGGCTGCCACAAAATGACCCGGCTGTTCAGAGATTTAAAGCTTTAATACAAAAACATGGAGACTAATCCTCAACCTGCGGGCGTTAAAGTCAAACAACACGAGAAATGAACATAAACGGATTAAAGCACATCAAAGGACATCAAAGGACATCTAAACGTTATAACTGTAAGTGACAGCTGTGGTCTCTGAAAATAAACCATTTCACTAAAGACATCTTCAGGAGGAAAATCTTTCCGGGACGCATGCGTGTTGCACCACGACGACTCAGGATACACATCCTCCATTTACTGTATGATACAGATTATAATCTGGTGAAGTTAGGATGAAACTAGATTATAAATGCACTTCCGTGATCACGTTCCTTGATCGTCTGCTTTGAATAAAATTACCTCAACAAACCCTGCATTGAGGTGCCACAGGAAACTGATGTAGCAGATCACTGCGTAACTGCCGTATGAACAGTTAATATCTTACCTGCTGTGGACAGCTCTGGGTACAACCTGTTCTGACTAAACTGATGAGCTAATGGCTAGTCCAAGCAGACCCAAAACATAAAATCCAATGGCAGATATTTAATGGGGATTGATCCGAACAGCATTTTATATTCCTGATTTGTGTCAGTTTCACGTTAATGATTCTGGAGAAACAATTGTGATGTCCCCACAGGAAGTGCTACAGCTAGCTTCTATAGCTACAAATTGCAGCAGAACGTTACATAAACAAAACTTGTGATGAAAATGTATAGAGGTGTAAAGACTTGTAACCTGATGTTCGCAGACGGAGTTGTTTAAAAACAACCGTGATCCGTTTTGTTCTTAAATTAGCCGTTAGCTCGGGTCCAAACCAAGGCCGTTCAAATAAGCCGCGTGCAACAGATAGGATATTAAAACCGCACTAACTGTTTAAATCAGGAAAATAAATTCAGCGACTTCAAATCAGGATCTCACCTGATTAAATGTTTCAGGTAGAATGAAACCGACCGGACAGGAGAGGCCAGTCGGCTGAGTTTGTGGCCAAAGCTTTATTCTCAAAACCACAAAGTAAAAAAATAAAATAAAAAAGTCTAACTTTTGTGGACTCAGGAGGATCCTGTCTGGCTGCACCCCTACTTCATAGAGTTGACAGCTGGAATAACAGTTTTTCTAACTGTCCTCCCTGCAAAACAATATCTTATTTTTTGTTATTTTTCCCCTGAAGACACTAAAAATCTCCTGCCTAAACCTTTTAACACATTTTGTATGAAGTATACGACACATTAACACAATGAGCTACGTATTTGTGCTGCACATGAAGAATTTAGGCTGAACTACAGACCCTCATGAGATCACCACTGGTTGCTTCTTTAAGAGGAACTCTCAGATTATTGGTCTGACCTTTCATTTTGGCCACTCCGTTCTCCTGGCGATGCTGCTCGTTGATGGTCATGTTAGCTAAGGAGGAGCTGACGGTGTCTCCAGAGCCGTAGTTGTTCGAGGCGTTGTTCATGTACTCCATTGCCGGTCACTGGTCGGGCTGCGAGAGAGCAAAACCAACAACGATCAGGAGGATCAGGTGGGTCATAAACTTCATGAGTAACGCAGCTGAGAGGGGTTAAAGGAAGGCCCACTTCGTTAGACACTTTGTCTTCCGGCATGTAGAACCGGGTCCATCACCTCAAAATGTAAACAGACACTGTCCCGGTTATTTATAACCCTGACGTGGGGTTGGTGCTTCGTTTCAGCCGCGCGCACAGAAATAGTCCCTGCAGCTCGTGCTCCGTCCTGAACAACCCCTTTGACTTTGCAGGGAGTCGTTACGGAGCCAATCTCTCTTCCAGAACCGCAGGAGATGGACCCGACGCGCTCCTTCGGCCAGCCAACATCGGAGCTGAGGATTACACTTCAGATTAAACCGTACATCAGCACGTTTGATTTCAAGTCAGATTTGTTTCCGTGCCCTCACGCTCGAACCCAAACGCCCCGGCTGCGGAGAGCTTACGCTGTCATCGGTCCAAACAGCTCGTTCCGTCTGTGGTCTCACAGATTTGACAGCTTTAGTTTCGCTCTCATGACCACGTGGCGCGCTGATCTCCCAGAGGAATATCAGTGCTTAAAGCCTGCAGCTGCCACAAAACTCCCCAGACTGCCAGTGTCTGCAACCTGAAAACAAACAACTCATGAAATACTTTCTTTGCCGCCTTTAATCCCGACTTCCAGACATAATAGATGATTAAAAAATTAAATATAGAAAAAAATAAACGAGCCACAGAAATGAAGTGTTTCACAAAACTCAGGCAAGTCATTGTGGTATTACCGTATTTTCCGCCCTATAAGTCGCATCAGTCCAAATATGTCTAATAAAGTGGCAAAAAAAACATAAATACGTCGCTTCGCCGTATACATCGCATCTATTATGCGTCACCGCTGACAACCCAGAAATGTGGACCGGTGTTGTGCCAAAAATCAATTGGCTGCCAAATGGCGGCCGCGGGAGTGTGCATGGGAGGTCTTTAACAAGATTAACACTTAAAAACAGTTGTTTGTTTGCTCAACTTTATAGTAAAGGTGTGTCTCGGTTTAACTTTTACTTGATAAATGCACTTCAATGGTCACATCAGCTGCATTTCATGGAGCGGCGCAGCGAAATGAAGCTGATGTGACGGTTGCTCCAAGCATGATCCCAGAGCTGGACGAAGACGGCAGACTATGGCAAGCCGACAGTGTCATTAATAGCCTTTTTTACCTATTACATGATACAATGGCATGCCATACTGCTCGAGTGCCATCTAGCGGCTGAAAATGGTAGCGTTCAATCATTTCAGTCAGAATGAATGAAAAAGGTCATATCTCAGCCAAAAATTTGTTTATAAATATGGTAAAGAATATGTTGCTTTGGCGTATAAGTCACAGGGCATGTAAATTATGCAAAAAAACTGCGATTTATAGGGTGAAAAATACTGTAATTAAAAATAAGAGGCTTTTCGTTAGTGCTTTTAGAGCTTTCTGTTCTTTTGAGCCTGTGGACCAGAACATCTTGTCACAGCTCGAGCAGGTGACGTATCAAAGGCACAGTTTGATCCTGGTCCTGATCCTACCTGACTGACGGCAGTGTTTCTGTTCGTTCTTCATCTGTGGCTCCTCGAATCTGTGGAGTCCCTCAAGGGTGTATTTTAGGTCCACTGCTTTTTAGTCTTTACTTGTCTTTGGGGTCCATTTTAATAAAATCTAACATTCTTATTCACTGCTTTGCTGATGATATTCAGGTGTATCTGTCCGTGAAGTCGGACAGGGTCACTCCATGGAAACACTCTTGAACTGTCTGAATGATTTGAAAGTCTCGTTGAAATTAAACTTCCCGAATCTAAATTAAATAAAACTCATCAGCTTTGGTAAATGTAATGCTCCGGACACTTTCGGCTTCATGCAGCCACTCTGCCGTCAGGAATCTGGGGATTATTTTCATTATTTCTGTAGAGACTATTTGTCCTTGTAAACCGTGGGTTTTGGTTTACACAGTTGAAAGGAAGAAGGTCCCAATGTAGTTTTTGGTAAGTTTATTTTTCCTTTGGCAGCCAAACAGTTTGGTACATATCACAGGATCACTTGCTGACACACCTGCTCTAGATCCTACGACTGCTCAGCTTTGTACCTCCAACAGGTAAAAAACCACATGACCACCCACGTGACTCTAAGCCTCCCTAAAGCCTACACATTTATAATGTGCCCACATCCAAATCAAATAGATAAACAACTTACTATCAAACAAATTTATTCTAAACAATTATAATTAAACAAAAATACTCATTTAAATCAAACCTAAAAATAAGCTAGTAATAAACTAAATTCAAAGATTTAACAAAAATTAGACAAATAGCTCCTACAAGTTCCTTTAAATTAGACAAACAGATAAATCCAGTTCCAACTTGGACTCGTCGCCGAGGTGAAGTCTGGTCTCCCTTTCTGACCCTGAAACGGTGATTCAGGCTTTTATTACCTCTCGTTGGGATTATTTTCATGTTCTGTTTGTTGGTTTAGATAAATCATCTTCACATCGTTTACAAACCGTCCAGAACCAGCAGCTCGTCTTTTAACAGCAACTGGAAAACATGAACACAGAACCTGGTCCGGGCTTCCAGTCCACTTCAGGGTGGACTTTTTAAATTGTTTTTAAAGTTTTATTATATTATGTTATATATATATATATTTATGTGATCTTCTTAACATCTACACTCCAGTCAGAGCACTCTGGTCTACCAACCAGTTCCTCTCAGACGTCCCTGGATCCAAACTGAAGTCCAGAGGTGATCGGACTTTTTCCAGCTGCTGCTCCAAAACTGGAAGAGTTTACTGATTGTTTAAAGACGCTGAGGCTGTCGAGACGTTCACTCTTTGATCAACACTCGTTTTACTTCCTGATAAAACTACAATAAATGTAAATTTATTACAGATCTTTAGTTTCATCATATTTCAAACATCGTATTCTTAAATCACGATGACTTCTGTCTCTTTACTTAAAGCCTAAAGGAGGTTTTGTGGCTCTGGTTGTTTTGATGCAAAAGTTTCAGACCCCGGTGTCGGAGCATCAAATGATTTTGTAGAAAAAGAAGAAATTGTTACAGTAAATTATTTATAAATTAAAGTTTAGCATCGCTTCAAGGATTGAAGGAGTCACCTGCTGCACTACATGGACAGAGTTTCAAAAGAACATCATTTATGTTGCGTTGTAGTCGTTTTGGTCAAACTTTAGAAAAATTTAATCAAAATTAAACCGTGATCCGATGCGAGCTCATGAGGTGTACTCAGAGTAAGAGTTGAGGAGGACTCTCAGCTACTACCACACCAAATTTTAGTTCTATATTAAAAAAAAAGAACTGAGTTACAGCTATTTTTTTATTTTTACATTGGCTAATGTTGATTAGCTGTGGCAGCCATCTTAACTTGAACTGACTCCAAACGTTAATCGGTTGTACACGTTCTTCTAATGATCATTTCCTGAAAGTTTAATTAAAATGTATCCATTGGTTCGAGATATTTTGCTAACAGACACACAAACACATTAATCACCTCTCAGCGACGGACGATGGCGTAAACTTTTTTGTTTCCTTTGACACGATTTTAAAGTTGTTTTTTAACACAGTTGCCCGACGGCACCAAACCCAACCGTCCTTTACGAGCCGTTGCCATGGTTACTCCATCCCATAAAACCCTCGGCGAGGGCGGACGGCACTCAGTTATGCGACCTTCACACCTCCTGACCTCCCGGGTGTTTGAACAGAGCTCCCGACGGCAGGAAGAAGACAAGGCGGCAGCCAGAACCGGCTCTAAAAACCCAAACGGAACCCACTTCCTCTGGTTCTGACCCGTTCTCACGCGTCCTGATTGAACCGGGTCTGAGGTTGTTAATTCAACACATCTGGGGGATTTTCAATGAGGAAACGCAGAGTTCCAGATAATCAGACCGTCAATAAAAATATTTTTAATCCAGCTCAGATTAAAACGAACTTTCACTCAAAGCGTTTTCAGACGTAAAAACTGAACTTTAAATTTATTTATTTAGAAAAAGTTTATCAAAACAGAAGAATACGTACTAAAACACTAAGAAACTATTTTGACAAAAAAAAAAGTATATATATATATATATATATATATTACAAAATCTAACATGTTTCACGATTTACTCTCAATAAATTTGAAGATGTGCCTTAAAAACTAAAATAACAAAGTCAAAAATTTTGTATTACCCAATTTATTTAATAATGTTTTTTTTTTTTTTACAAATAAAGTAGAAACAACTATATTTTGTTTTTACCAATTAAGAAAACACAATTAAATACAATAAAAATTATATACTGTGTTTTGATCAGTTTTATTCATTGTTTCAACCGACTATATGGAAATTAGAAATTAAATAACATTTACTATTTTGTTTATTTGTTTAAGAGTGAACTTGTTTAAAAAAAATAATAATAATTTTATCCTCTTAAATTGTGTCATTACAAGAGTAAAAGCTCATTTACCCGCACACGTTTTACCTAAATAAGCATTTAGTTAAAAATAAAAAGATAGTCAAATAAGTTATAAAATTGGCAATTTAAATTTGTTTAACACTTTTTAAACTATGAAGCCGCTCTTTATTTTTAGGTTTGAAAAGTTTTGTTTACATGTGACTAATTATTAATAATAGTCATCACTAATTAGTTTTAAATAAAAAGCATGTCTTCCCTACATCTGCACAGTTCTGGTTTTAAATCAACAAATTTATAAACATATAATAATCATGAAACAGCTGAAGAACATCTAAAAAAAAAAACAAGTCAAAAGTTTTAACTTTTGACAGAACAGCTGTACTTCATTTACAGATGTTTGTATGGAGGCAATAAAAATACAGAAAAACAACTTTTCTTTTAAATAAAAAAGGAAAATGAGAAAAAGAAGTGGCGCCACGAACAGAACCTAAGTGTCAGAGCGTTCTGTAGAGATCCTGATGAATGGTGGACTCACTCAGACAAAACTGCCGTTGTATCTTCACACATGACAGAATCCAAACAACAAGCTGAACGTTTGCCAAGCGAAGGCTCGGAGAGGCCGGTCGCGCCGCATCCGGCAGCTCCGGCAGCAGGAGAGCAAACAAACCCGACCCGATAAGAGCAGGATCTGCAGCTCCGGACTCGCAGTGTTTGTTTTAGAGAGGACGCCGCTCAAGATGAACCATCAGGTTCCACACGTGATGAAGCTTCACACACCAGACAAGCTGAAACTAGCAAAAACACAAGCTAAAACTAGCAAAAACACAAGCTGAAACTAGCAAAACACAAGCTGAAACTAGCAAAACACAAGCTACACAGTTGTGTTGACGAGGTGGGGCACCCCGCCTGTATAATGGTTCTGACCCCTCAGTGGGTCGTGAAGAACCAAGTATGGGGTCTCTTGAGATGAGCTAGAAAAATCATAAAAATGTTTAAAATGATTTCCAACTTATTTAGATTTAAGTGTTACAAAGAAATAAAAACAATGGTTATAAATTTTAAAAAATTTAAACGACTGATGATCTTTGCTAAACGTCTTATTAGCAATAATTAACATCCAGAAAATAAAACATCGTCCACAGCGGCAGACTCGTGGGTTTGTCCAAAAACAGGCAAGAGTCTGAGTATTTATTACTTTTGTCTGTCCAAACTTTAAACGTTTAGGACAAACAACATCCTAGATGTGTTAGGACATTTATTCTTTTTATTTCAACTATTGGTTATAATTTCAGGCCAGTTTTGAATACAAGGTTACATGTCTTGGGAGGGCGCTCGTATGCGAGCTGCTACAATCTTCGCTACTCGTTTGGAAATGGTGAAGCTGCGTGCGGGGGGGGGGGGGTCTTGTTTTTGAATCTGGTTTCACTGCACACAAATACGGTACAGCAATCTCCACGACCCATTTTCAAACACCAGGTGCTCCTAAACAGGACCACAATGCTTTGCGCTAAACAAAGATGGTGGCACTCACCGACATATATACGTAGAAGACGCCTCGTTGAGCGGGCTAGCCCGTTGCAGCAGTACGTCAGAGCATCCGCCATATTGGATGTGGCAGATCTGCCCATCAACTAATACAAGGAAATGGACTGAACTTAATAAAGCACCGTTCTACACAGTGTTTTAAGTTAATGCCTGTCATCCACACACTCTAATATAATTAGAAAACAAACAGGCACCAAAGACAACATTTGTAACTTTTAATGTGATTATTAAAAAGGTTTACTCCTTAAATGTTTAGATTATAGGCAAGCACTAAACCATATTATTTGAGTGTTTGCAACTACTAATGTGTGCAACACTATTACTGTGGTGATAAATATAGAAATATTCATATTTAACATTTAATTTGTGTCTATAATAACCAGATCCTGAAATGTAGCTGTGACGTGAGGACTTTCTGAAGAAAGAGCACCAACGTTCACATTTAACTGATTTTGATTAATCACATCCATGAACCAATACATCTTTACAGAGGGTGGGGGGTATTGAACATATGTTATACATGTGTGTATGTACATTTATTTACGATGATATTTACAATCTTTTTTTTCTGGAAAACCTTCCAAAAAGATCTGAAGCGGTTGACTTTGACCTCTATAAGGGATTTAAAATTTTTTTTTGTTAAGTTCAATGTAAAAATAAATGCAGACATGTTCCTGTTTTTAGTATTTGATCCCGTTTTATAATGTAGCTCATTTTATTTTGTTTTATATCACTACTTTTATTTATTTTTCATTTTATATGCCTTTTTGTGACTGTTTGTCTTCGTTGTTGCCACATCCAATATGGCGGCAACGTCGACGTACGACTCAGAGCTTTAACCCGCGAAACGGTTCGTGGCGGCAAGTAAAATGACCTCTGACCTTCTAGTAGGCGCATATGAGCAAATACGATATATCTTTTCTAAAGTAATTAATTACATATTAAAATTACAGATTACAACGCAAGCAGCCATAACACTATTTATAAGCCTTTCTTATTTTTAATAAGACATAAACCAAAAGTATGTTGATGCTAAACAGCTAGCGCAATTAGCATGGTTAGCCAACTAACAAACAGATTTTATGTTATTTCCTGGATTATATGAACAGTCTACCTTTGGCTCGAGGTTTTAAAACAAATTATCAATCCCATGACAGACAAATGTGGAATTTCCAAAATGATTAAACTTTCGTTATCACTTCTGTCCGTTAGCTTATCATGGTCACCTGCGACTGCGGAGAAAACACTGTTTCTTTAAGGTAGCCTTACACCTCTTGTTCTGTCTCTGAATTTATTTTAAATCACCTAACAGAGTACTTACAGCTGACTTCGTGTCCTCTTCGCAGAGTAAAAACCTCCACAGCGATAACTTTTGTATTTTTGTTGCTGAAGCGGATTAACGTGTAGCTATGATGCGTTCACTGACACGCATAATAGCATCGGATTTTCGACGATTAAGAAACCTGTCTCGCCTTTTCTGTTCACGTTTTTTTTTTTTTTTTTTTAATCAGAGCAGTATAAGAGGTTAAAGTTCAAGCTTAAACTTTAATCAAGAATTAAGAAACTAACAACTTTAAAAGAAGAAGTGGCTGTCAGTGATATTAAGTATTTACATGAAACAGCTACACCATGGCTTGTGCTGGGACTGGATGAGAACCCTGTTCACGATTAGAGCTGGAGCACAGACACTTTTCACCTGCTGCACAAAAGAACGTGGCTGCAGCATTTTGTTGCAGCCTCTTGGTGGAGAAAATGTAGAAAGTTTGTCTGTAGCGGTCTGTTCTTCTCAGGAGCGTGAGAAAATGTGATTCTGGCACAAAAGCTCGCCTCTGCAAGAAAGCCAACAACAGGGGTGTTGACACCGCTCCAGGAGCTCTGAGCACACAGACAGACATGTGTGAAGGCATTTATGTGTTAAAATATTAGTTTATTTGTATTTTTCAAATCTGCTTTACTGTGTGAATAATTCAATCGGAGGAAGAGAGTTCTAATTTTAGCTTGTAACATCCATTTTGATTATTTTAGCTATGATTATGGTAATTTTAGCTACAATTTTGCAACTTTTATCATCTAGCTATTGCAAATATGTTGAGGTGCATTGTGGGATCTCTTCTCCTAATCCTTCAAAATAAGTCGCGTTAAAACAAAATATAAAATAAAGATCTGATTCCAGCTGCTTAAACCTGAACCCTTCCCTTCTTTTGATCGTTTCTATAATAATTGTAGTAAAAACAAAACCTGTATCTGATTAACATAATTAGAAAAGATAATTAAAACACAAAAATCTATTTAAAAAAAAACAGCCCTAAAATTAGCACACAGGCTCTTGTTTAGAATTTAAAAGTCTTATTTAAACAGTAGTTATAAAATGTCAATTTGTAAATTTGTTGCATGTCAACATATACGAACTCAAATATTTATATAAATTAAAAAAAACGGCTGTTTTTAATACAATTGATTACTTGGACATTGATTTGATGTTCATCAACTACAACCTAAAATTTAGTCAGAATACCTGAAGTTTGTATCAGCCCAAACTAAAAATAATCAAAGATTTTCTAAACACTCAAAACAAACAGCCGATTGTTTGTGTTTTTCTTGACGCACGGTTAAATCTAGCCTGTTGTGTGGCGTTCCGCTCCTCAGAGCTCAGGCCTGCGAGCCGAAGGCCCAGCGGTCCGACTGGGCTCCTCGGCAGCTCAGCTGAGACGACGGCGCTGCTCTGCTCTCACGCCTCACTGCTTCTGGATCTCTGACCTACTTTCCTGCCCGCTCTCCACCCCGAGCTCGCTCAGCCTCCCCATCCGAGCAGCTCTGCCTCGGAGGGCCAGAAGACGACGGAACCTCTACTTTCATTTTGTTCTCTGAGGGTGGGTCGTGCTGCAGAACCGCGTTACTTCCTGCTCTGCAGAGGCAAACGGGTCCTGATGCTGGCAGCCCCACCCTTCCTGCACATCCCTCTATCAAAGAATTTGTTCTTCGTGCTCACGCCTGGTTAAATAAAAGTTCAATAAATTAAAATTAATTAACTGTATCCTTTGAGGTTCACGTCCACTTTGCAAAGTTAAAAACGCTCACTGACATTTTTTTAAACGCTCTGGGTGAATGTTTATAAACAAACGAGCTGAAGTGTCCATGCACGCTGCTAATTGACCGAGCAGAAGAACGGCGTTTAAAAACGAGCCGAACGTCTGAGCAGAACCTTCAAACCAACTTTTCTGTTGGCACGATCCGTGCAGGAGGAAATATTTGGTTAAAACTGAGTAATAACGTTTTCTAAAATCTGAGTTAAACCACAGAAGACAAAAAACAAACAGCCAGGAACAGAAGCTAAGTGTTAACTAAAGGAATGCATATCACCCGCTGCCTTTCATGCCAGGGTTTTAAACACAAACCATCTCATAACGTGAAGTAAAAGACAGTTTTGATAAAAACTTGAAAGTAACATTATGGACACGACCTGGTAGAACTTAAAGTATGTGTTGTGGATGTGGATTATGGATGTGTCTATATGATGTGTTAGCTCCAGAGCTAATGGTGTTAGCTCATTTTTTATGGCATTAGCTACGGGGCTAATAGCAATAGTTAGCTCCAGAACTAAGTGTTAGCTCCAGGGCTATAGTGTTAGCTCCAGAGCTAATATTATTAGAGTCAGAGCTAATAGTTTTAGCTCCAGAGCTAAGTGTTAGCTCCAGGGCTATAGTGTTAGCTCGAGAGCTAAGTGTTAGCTCCAGAGCTAAGTGTTAACTCCAAAGCTAATAGTGTTAGCTCCAGAGATAGTGTTAGCTCCAGTGCTAATATTGTTAGCTCCAGAGCTAATAGCATTAGCTCTGGAGCTAATAGTGTTAGCTCCAGAGCTAATAGTGTTAGCTCCAGGGCTATAGTGTTAGCTCCAGAGCTAATAGCGTTAGCTCCAGAGCTAATAGTGTTAG
>NC_056514.1:39314782-39318940 GCF_014905685.2 Nematolebias whitei | reverse complement strand
TAATAGCGTTAGCTCCAGAGCTAATAGCGTTAGCTCCAGAGCTAATATTATTAGAGACAGAGCTAATAGTTTTAGCTCCAGAACTAAGTGTTAGCTCCAGGGCTATAGTGTTAGCTCCAGAGCTAATAGTGTTAGCTCCAGGGCTATAGTGTTAGCTCCAGAGCTAATAGTGTTAGCTCCAGGGCTATAGTGTTAGCTCCAGAGCTAATAGCGTTAGCTCCAGAGCTAATAGTGTTAGCTCCAGGGCTATAGTGTTAGCTCCAGAGCTAATAGTGTTAGCTCCAGAGCTAATATTATTAGAGACAGAGCTAATAGTTTTAGCTCCAGAACTAAGTGTTAGCTCCAGGGCTATAGTGTTAGCTCCAGAGCTATAGAGTCAGAGCTTATAGTGTTAGCTCCAGGGCTAATATTATTAGAGACAGAGCTAATAGTTTTAGCTCCAGAACTAAGTGTTAGCTCCAGCGCTAATATTGTTAGCTCCAGAGCTAAGTGTTAGCTCCAGAGCTAAGTGTTAGCTCCAGAGCTATTTTTTATGCCATTAACTACAGGGCTAAAAACGCTAGTTAGCTCCAGAACCAATAATGAATGTTTTTTTTTTGTTTGTTTGTTTTTATGAAACCAGGATGATGAGTTACAACATTTAATTTCCCTTTTGGATTAATAAATTATTTTTTAATTGAATTGAATTGAATAATGTTAGTTCCAGAGCTAATGGTGTTTGCTCCAGAGCAATTTTTTATGGCATTAACTAAAAGCTAATAGCGCTAGTTAGCTCCAGAGCTAATAAATTAAACAGCACAAGTTGATCCCATTTGATTGTTTTGACTCATATGACTCATTGACTCATTTCCCTCTGGGATTAATAAAGTATTTTTGAATTGAATTTGAATTGAATATATTGTGCATAAGGACTAACATCCTACAAAATATAACTTTATTGTCACGTTGTAACATTTTAGCCTCGAATCGTTTTGTTTTAGTCTCCACATCATCGTCCCAGAATGCCTTGCGTCTAAAACAATGGTGACATTCTCACGCGAAAAATGTGATAAGCATGTTTTAAGTTTTAAGTGATTAAGAATGTTCACGTGTCATAAACAACAACTTTTAGTAGAATAGAGAAAAAACATCATAAGGCCAATATGTGCAGGTAGTCTGAGAGCCCTTTAAAATCTTCACAGCCACTTTATAAGAGCTGAACTTTCCCTTTAAAGTCCAGTTCGGCTGTTTTCTGCAGGTTCGGCTCCATGTTTCTCGTGCCTGCAGCAGGGAGGAGTCCCTGTCACCCTCCCTGTGGGATCCCAGCATTCCTGCGCGCCTCCGCAGAAACCACCCGCTAAAAGTTCTGCAGAACCTCGTCTGGGTCGATCAGAACATTAACCGGATCGCAGCAAGGGGGTCTCTCTTTGGACTTTTCTGAGCCCGGCTGGAGAGTCCACAATACTTGAATGAATGCATATCGCCCGCTGCCTTTTAAACTCTTGTGTGAGCTTAATCATTTAGTGCTCTGACTCTGTGATGAGGATGACTGTCAGCTACTACCACACCAACCTTTAGCTCAATGTCTTTAAGACTCACTCAGGCTGTTGTGTTGTTTTAAGGTCAGTTGGCTGTGACGGCCATCTTGAAGTGTGTTGACGCCAAAAGGAAATCAGCTGTAAGTGTGCGCCCTAAGAAAACTTCCTGACATTTTCATTGAAATCCGTCCAGCGCTTCATGAGATATTTTGCTAACAGACAAACATAAATATTTCCAACAATTAATTAATGGCGGCATTTTAAATGAAATTTTTAAATAATATGTGCGCGCTCTGACTTTGTGTTAGAGATGACTCTCGGCTACAATCACACCAAATTTCAGCTCGATATCTGTGAAAATGACCGAGTTGTCGCCATGTTCGTGTTTTGTAGTTTTGATTAGCTGTGGCGGCCATTTTGAATCAGGCGGACTCCAAAAGGTAATCAGCTGTAGAGGTGCATCAGGTGATGACTTCCTGAGAGTTTCATTAAACCCCCCCCCAGCGGTTCATGAGATATTTTGCTAACAGACAAAGAGCAGACACCCGCAAAAACATCATCGCCCGCCTGTCTCCTCTCGGCGGTGATGAAAACCAGACAGGTGTGTCCGAGGCGTGCAGGGCAGAGAAACGAAACCTGCATGGGCCCGGTTCGGTTCACCTCGAGGTGGATCACCGCGGGAGACCGTGTTTGACGGCTGCAGCCCGGCTCGCGCTCCTCCGGTGACCCCCGTGAAAAATGGGCTTGGCGTGTTGCGCCATTCCCGCACACCGTCTGCGCCAAAACCCGCAAAACATAAAAAGCGCAAGAGAAAAACCAGCGCGATGTGCGGGATGTGTTGTCTGCGCCGGTTTAAATGCGGGATTAGATGCGTTATGACGGAATGGAGGCGCGTGTCCGGGATGCGTTCAGGCCCGCGGGAAAGATCCAGAATAACAAAGAAAACAACCGAGAAAACCTCCAGAAACCGGAGGCTGCATCGACGGAAAACATGACGTTACCGTCCCCGTGAGACCTGCTGATAATGAGATTATATTCTGTCGGATTAGCGGCACAGATCCAGGACCTGGACCAGCTCGGACCAGGACCTGCTCGGACGGTTCTGATTGAATCTTCCTGCAGGAGGAGACGTCCTCCGGGGCTCCATCCTCCATTAGAGCGCGCGCCTCGCTCCTTCGATGGAGGCGAGTAAACACGCGCCGTTCAGACGGAAACGTCCTCCGCTCGCGAGCTCCATGTTTTTATTTGTTTATTTATTTTTAGAATAAAGAGGCCCGAACCTCTACCCGAACCTCTACCGGAACCTCTACCGGAACCTCTCCCCGAACCGCAGGAAAACATGACAAGATGCCGATGGAGACGGGAGGAAAGACGCGGCGGCTGCTGCGGGTCCCGGATCTTTCTCTCCGGTGTTTTCTGCGTTACTCCTCCCGGGTCGGACCGGTTCGGTGGGAGAAAGGTGTCCGGGTTTGCTTACCTGAGCGCGTGCAGCGGTGTTCGTCTCTTCAGCGGCGGCGGTCGCTCACCCGGGCGCGCTCTGGCTGCAGTACCAATGAAGGCCGCGGGGGGCGCTGCGGAGCCGAGCGACTGAACGGCTGCTAACAAAAACACACGTCTGTTAGCAAAATATCTCACGAACCGGTGAACGGACTTTTATGAAACTTTAAGGACATAATCTTTGAATATACTTTTATAACGGATAAAGTTCTGGAGTCGATTCAATTCAATATGGCCGCCACAGACGGTCGACATTCATCAACACAAACGTGGAGATAAGTCAGTCAGTTTTACAGAAGTTCAGGTAAAATTTGTGGGGGAACCTGCTGAGAATGAGAGGGAGATAATGTAACTAATTTGTTTCAACGCAGCTCAAATACAAGCAAACCACTAAACACCCCACCTGGCAGGTGGAGCCCGCCTTCCTCTACACCTGTCAGAACCAGCCACTCTGAGCCTGAGCTAAAAGCTTAAAGGGCAGTAACTACAAGCTAAAAATAGCTAAATGGAAGTCAAAAGATGAATGAAGCTGAGCAATAAGCAGCAAAACTGTAGCCCAAAGTAAAACATTAGCTTTTAATTAGCAAAAGTAGCAGAACAGCAGCTAAATGTTAAAGCTTGCTAAATTGTAGCTTAAATTACAAACTATGAAATGGTAGTTTAATCAAGCTAAATGGTAGCTTAAAGCTCAAATAAGTCAAATTGTTGTCAAAAGCTAAAAGATTAAACATTTGCTAAAGTAGTAAAGGGACAGTTAAAAGCTAAAGGTGAAAAAATAAGAGCTAAAAGCTAAAATTAGCTAAACAGAATCTAAAAATTGAAAGTAGCTTAACTTTATCTAAAGCTAACAAAAGCAAAACAGTTCTTAAAAGCTAAATGTAAACAGTAACTAAAAGTACATCCTTGCTAGTTAAAAGCTAAAAGTAGCAGAACCGCAGCTAAATGATAAAGCTTAAAGCAAAAACTCAAATATTAGCTTAAAGCTAAATGGTAGCTTAAAGCTAAAATGAGTCAAATTGTAGAAATTGTCTAAAGGTAGAAGACACTAGGTGAAAGCTAAAGGTAGAAGGCACCAGGTAAAGTCTAAAGGTAGAAGGCACCAGGTAAAGGCTAAAGGTAGAAGACACTAGGTAAAGGCTAAAGG
>NC_056514.1:39307968-39314772 GCF_014905685.2 Nematolebias whitei | reverse complement strand
GTAAAGGCTAAAGGTAGAAGACACTAGGTAAAGGCTAAAGGTAGAAGGCACTAGGTAAAGGCTAAAGGTAGAAGACACTAGGTAAAGGCTAAAGGTAGAAGACACTAGGTGAAAGCTAAAGGTAGAAGGCACTAGGTAAAGGCTAAAGGTAGAAGACACTATGTAAAGGCTAAAGGTAGAAGACACTATGTAAAGGCTAAAGGTAGAAGACACTAGGTGAAGTCTAAAGGTAGAAGACACTAGGTAAAGGCTAAAGGTAGAAGACACTAGGTGAAGTCTAAAGGTAGAAGACACTATGTAAAGGCTAAAGGTAGAAGACACTAGGTGAAGTCTAAAGGTAGAAGGCACTATGTAAAGGCTAAAGGTAGAAGACACTAGGTGAAAGCTAAAGGTAGAAGACACTATGTAAAGGCTAAAGGTAGAAGACACTATGTAAAGGCTAAAGGTAGAAGACACTATGTAAAGGCTAAAGGTAGAAGGCACTAAGTGAGGGCTAAAGGTAGAAGACACTAGGTAAAGGCTAAAGGTAGGGCAGGAAGACAATAAAACCAGTAGCTGACTTTTTTTGAACAACATACAGAAATCTCTCTGTTTCTATGTGGAAATGTTTGTAAATAAAGCGGAATATTTAGAAAAGTATAAAAGTTATAAAGTCTCAGCACGGTGTCCGGACCGAGCCGAACTCCATCAGAACAGAGTCCAAATGAAGCTCTGGGTGCAGAAACCAGAACCAGACAGCAGAGGAAGCTGTTCCTCCTTCACCTCCATGAGTCTTTGGAGCTACTCGTTATGAAAAGTAAAATTAAAAACTCCAGAACAAGTTGAAGGTTAATCTTTCTTAAAGTTCGTCACAGAAACATAGAATTATTTCAAAGTGAGATTACACAGATTATTTTCTGGTTCAAGACGTCCATCTGGTTCTTCTCTGGTCGGGCTGAAGAGCCCGGGGAACGAAAAGGCCCAAACACAAAAGTCTGAGCGAAACGCAGTAAACAAATATGAATACTTCCAAGAAAGTACAAGTACTTGTTAAAACACCCAAACACAAGACATCTGAGCAAAACACAGTAAACAAATATGTCCACTAAAGTACAAGTACTCACTGACATTTTCAATTAAACGTAAAACAAAGACGTGAACTTGGATGTCTCAGAAAATTAATCCAGGGTTCTGCTGAACAAATGAGAATAAAACAAAATAAAATTCATCTTCAGTTTTATTTAATTATTGTTTATTTATTTGTTCTCTGTGCACAAAAGGTCGTTTTTCTCAGAATATCACTGCGTCTGATCAAAACTGACTCCTCCTCAAACTGAAACAAACAACAGAGCAGAGCGGAAACGTAAAATACTTTTACTGAGCTTTATAGGTAAAAGTACACGGTCCGGCTCAAAGTAATAGTATTAAAACAGTCGGGTCGGTTCTTTTCATTGCACCGTGAAAAGGACAAGGGATCCAGGTGTTTACATCTGGATCTGATGCACAACTTAGAAGAGAGTAATGTTTGTAACAGAACAGCTAAACTTTAGCTGAGCAGAAGCACTGGAACTGATTGACCCTCCTGCTGCCCTTGGGTCAAAACGGCCCCTTGAAGCTTCATCTTGATCTTCAGTTTTTGGTTCTTGTCCGTTTAGTAAACTCCCGTTCTCACTGAGTTTTTATTTTCTGCTGTAGCTTCTGTCCTTCTGTTGGGAAGTCTTCTGTGAAGACCAGAAGACTTCACTCCTGTCCTCTGGAGGCCACCAGCGGTTGCTTTAGGACAGTCGTGTCCCACCCTGGTCCTGGAGGACCGCTGTCCTGCATGTTTTAGTCGTTCCTGTTTTGAAGCACCAACGAGTGACAAACAGGCTTCTGCAGAACCTGAAGACCTGCTGAGGAGCAGAGGAACAGCTAAAACATGCAGGACAGGGGTCCTCGAGGACCAGGACTGGACAAACCTGTTTCAGGCTTTTCCTTCAAAGCCCACACGATGTCCTCCTCTGTCTTCCTGTCGGACATGTGACAGCACCGGTGCTTTCCTTCTTTAAGGCTGCAGCTCTACCAACACGATGTCTTCTAAGTTGTGCATCAGATCCAGATGTAAACACCTGGATCTCTCGTCTTTATTCATCATTTGGTGTCAAATTTAAGAACCTCACCACCAAACCCTCTCGTTTCTGACTCTGGTGGAGAGGAATGAACATAAAAGTCTTTTGTTTTGGACAGAGGGACAAATAAAGCACTTCAGACTAAAGAAAATGTTTACTGCCGCCCCGTAACGTCCTCCGATTGTCTGAAGTCTTTTGGGAGACGAGTGAAAGCTGACGTGATGTAACAAATCTCCCTGAGGTAAAACAACCCGAGCGGCTGAACTCGGACGAACCCGCCGCAGCACGGAGCGACTTCTGAGGCACCTCCAGGACGGAGGAGGCGACTCCAGCCGGGGATCCGTTACATAAGGAGAACTAAAACAAACACGGAGCCAGCTCCTCTCCTGAAGGCACGTGTGTCGTTGTGCAACGGTTCGCAGCTCGAGAGTCTTTGGTCACGTCTGGGGGTTCTGTTTGTGCAGTGGAGGTGCTGGTTGCACTTTACAGGATTCCCCGCGAACTCCAGAGGGGCAGAAACGCTTCAGTCCGTTTACAGAATCAGGAAATTCTCTGGCTGGTGGTGGCCGGTGCCCCCGCCGACCTCGACCTTGTGCTCAGAGTGGGGGAAGCTGTGCACCCCTCCTCCTCTGGTGAGCACCATCAGGGTGTCCGCCGACATGTCTCCAAACTCGAAGACAAACGTCCCGTAAAACAGCATGATGATCATGCAGTAGACCCACTCGAAGATGGCGGAGGTGTGCTGCAGGGCGAAGCTCTCCTGGCAAAAAAAGACTCCACCTGGTGAGCAGCGGTTAAAGAGAAAAACAGCTGGACAGGAGAGGAACACATCGCTTCTTCTGTGACACAAGAATTAACGTTTATAACTTTAGTTCATAAAATGAGGTACCATGATGTTTACCGGTATTCACCTAAAACAGCCGAGCAGGAGAAAGATTCTTAACTGAACTGTTTCTTTTATTATCTTTTAATCGTGTATTTGTAAATCTGATTAGTCTCCAGCAGGAGGCGATGTAAAATGTTTTTGATTGCTTCTAAAGACTGAAGTCTTATTTCCACCTGTCACAACTAATATTTAGTAAACAAATATAGAAGTGGATGAAGAACTGAAAAAAACATTTTGATCTATTGGGGCTCATTTGTGGAAACCAAGAAGTTAAAAAAAAATGCTAAAACAAATAAACATTCACCAACAAGCTAAAAATGAGCATATGTTTCTGCTAATTAAACAGCTGTTATACAGCTGATGAGCTGTTGACATGAACTGTTTTGTTAACAGTCAAGTGGCTATATTTTGTTGCATACGCTAGCAAAATTAGCTGCTAGTAGGCTAACAATTAGCATACATTTTGTATGTTAGGCTAGTTAAGTAAAATACGGCAGCGCGGTTAATTGCTCCATTAACAAATAAGTAAATGTATTTTGTTAATTATGCTAGCATTGTTAGCAAAATACAGCTAATTAGCTACTGACATGAACTCTTTGGATAAGTCAAGCAGCTGCACTCTGATTAATAAGTTAGCATAAATAGTTGCTAGCATGCTAACAATTAGCACATTTTGTTAGGCTAGCAAGTGTGGCAAACAATGGCGGTGTGGCTAACTGGTCCAATCTTAGCCAAACAAATGGATTTTGTTAAATTACCTAGCAGAATTAGATGCTAAAATGCTAATGGGTAAGATATATTTTGCTAATTGTGCTAGCATCTTTAGTAAAATTCAGCAACTTAGCTTTTGACCTGAACTCTTTTATTAACAGTCAAGCGGCTGTTAAATAAAGGAGCATATTTATTAATTCAACCTTTATTTAAACAGGTTAATCCCAGGAACATATTTAGCTGCTAGCATGCTAACATTTCACACCTATTTTGTTATTTACACCAGCAAGTTTAACAAAATACGGCAGTGTGGCTAACTCTGCACCATTAACAGCCAAGCAGTTGTATTTTGTTAACAAGCTAGCCAAGTGGGTAACATGTATTTAGTTAAATATGCTAACAAGTTTAGCCCAATACAGCAGCTTGGCTGTTGACATGAACTTTAGTTAATAGCAAAGCAGGTGTATTTTGCTAGATGAGATAGCATAATTAGCGGTTATGCTAAAATATAGCAAGGATACTAAGCACCAGAGCGATCAGCGCCAACAGTGCCATCGCCACTCTGAAGTGACCGATCCAGTACTCCTCCTGGGTTTTTGCAAGTTTGTACGTCAGTGCCGACTGGAGACACACAAACAACATGCTGGATGGGAAGGCCACTCCGGCTCCGACGTAGTGGAGGACTTTGGCGAAATCCACCTGAAAACCAAAACAAAGGAGCACACACGATAAGACAGTAACTCAGCTGTAAACATGAGAATGAATACAGGCCCCGTTTAAACAGGCTAACATGTAGCCGAGAAAACCTGGTCACAAAGAGTTAAGGTCACGTTTCTCTAAAGTTGTCAAACTAAATGTAGCTTCAAAACAGCAACAACTTTTAGTTGTTAAAAATGCCGGAATGATGTGAAAATACTTCAAGATGATAGCCTCAGAAAAGTTTATAACCGTTTAAACAGCATTAGCCGATATGCTAACTATTAGCACTGGTTTTGATTTTTTTTTTGGTACTTATGCTACGATGTTTATCTTAGTGCAGCTGCTTTGCTTTTGACAGGAACCATGTTGTGTTAACATCCAACCAGCTGTATGTTGGTAAGCTAACCCAATTAGCTGCTAGCATGCTTAACTTATTTGTAGTCATTAGGCTAGGGTGTCAAAAAAAGAAAAGCAGCTGTGACTGTTGACATGAATTTGTTCTGTAACGGTCATTCACCTGTGTTTTGTAAATGAGCTAGCAAAATGAGCTACTGATATGCTAATAGCATGCATTTTACAAGTTTTGTGGCTGATGACATGACTGTTCTGTTAACAGTCAACCACCTGCATTTTGGTACGTGAGCTAGCAAGTTTGTCTGCCAACATGCTAATGGTTAGTATGCATCATGCTAGTTATGCTAACATGTTTGGCTAAAAACAGCTGATTTATGCTACTGACAAAATCCTGATGTGTAAACAACCAGTTAGCTATATTCTGCTAAAAAGATAGCATAATTAGCTGCTAACTTGTAATGGTTAGCATGTATATTGTTAATTATGCTACCATGTTTAGCTATACTGTACAACTAATAAATGCTGTTGACATGAACCTTGTTGTGTTAACAACTATGTAGATACACATTTGCAAAACAAGCTAGCATAATTAGCTGCTATCATGTAAAGGTTAGTCAGTATTTTGCTAGTTATGCTAGCATGTTTGGCTACAAACAGCTGATAAATGCTGTTGACACAAACTTGGTTGTGTTACCAACCAAGACGTTGTGTCATTAGCTGCTAACGTGATAGTTAACGTGTAATTTACAGCTACATGTCTGCTGACATGTCTTGTGGAACAGAGATAACGCTATTGATCTGCAACTGATTAATGGCCGTCTTTCAAAACTCGCTGATAAAAGTCTGTTTCCAAGCCCTCAAAATCCAATTTACACTTTGCCTTTCAGTCACTAGGTAAACAGACAAAGAAGCAAATAATCTCTTTTTGTAATTAGGTCAAGAAAACAATTTGCAGCTTAGCATAATTTGTTCAGGGAACAAACGTTCGCAGGTTATCCTGACACTGCACTTCGGCGGACAAAGAGCTCTGAAGGACAGAACGAGACGATCTGAAGCAGAGAATGGTAATGACGATGATTTACAGCAGGAACTGGTTTGCCTCCATCGTTACCTCTGATCAGAGATGACACGTGTCAGCTTGAACTCACAAACATAAAATGACCTGCTTTCACCAGCTCCGTGTCTCAGACAGGGGACAGTTCGTGCACTTATAATATCAGTAACTGCAGCGACTGGTTTATGATGACATGAGCTAAAGGAACACAGCATTAAGCAGCTTAATGAGAGAAGAAGCAACCCTGTGGATGGATATCTGAAGGAGCTCACGTTTATAAAACTCAACCATGATTGTTGGAAAACTGCACGTGTGTCCGAACAGACCCACGAATCAGCTCGACTACAGCTGCAGAGCGGTGCAGAAAACAGGTTCACGTGAAGAGGTTTTAAACTACACTAAAACAACTGTGGTTGGATTAAATGTCTCTGCTCAAAGAAATAAAATGTTAAAAACACAGCTTTACCTGGAAGACAACCAGAAAAAAAGCTAATCTGTCAAAAAGCAAATCTTTAAATGAAATTTCAGCATGAATTATAAATATTTTATCATTAAACGACGTCTAGGAGTAAAAATACGTGAGTGACTTTTGTTTTCTGTAACTTTTATTCTTATCAAAATATTTAAACTTATTAACAGTTTCCCCATAAAGATACGTTAGGATTTTTTCATGTATTATCTTTAAACTTTACTTCAGCATTTTGGCCTATTTATGCTGCTTTTAGCTTTTAGCTAGGGATTTGCTACTTTAAGCCAGTGTCTTCCTACTTATATTGTTCAGCTAGCATGTTACCTTTTTAAGCTAGTCTTTTGCTACTTTACTTTAAGCTAGGGATTTTCTACTTTAAGCTAGCGTTATGCTAATTTTATGTTTAGGTAGCATTTTTCTACTTTAGCTTTTACATTGGGATTTGCTACTTTTAACTACTGTTTTACATCTTACAACGTTTAGCTAGTGTTTCACTACTTTAAGCTAGTGTTTTGCTACTTTTTAGCTTGTAGTTAAAGTTTCT